>NC_133297.1:2563356-2602349 GCF_005239225.2 Populus alba | reverse complement strand
ATCATTAATATATATATATATTACGGGCACAAGGAATAAAGACAAAGAAGTGAGATTAGTCTTCATCAATCGCGGAATTACTTTCCAATACACAACTCCAGCGGACAAGTTTATTGTAAAAACCTTTTCATTGTACCTCAGTCCTCAACATTCGGTAGGTTAAATATCTTTTTTTTATAATGGAAAAAGTAGCCGCCTCGATTAAATGGATATGAAGAACTTTCAAGAGGTATTACGAACATGAGTAGAAAATTAAGGATTCTTTTTTTGGAGATTTCTGCACAAAATATAAATTTAAACGAAAGAAATCAGCCGCCATCTATATATATATATAATATATATATATATAATATATATATATATATTACGGGCACAAGGAATAAAGACAAAGAAGTGAGATTAGTCTTCATCAATCGCGGATTACTTTCCAATACACAACTCCACGGACAAGTTTATTGTAAAAACCTTTTCATTGTACCTTAGTCTCAACAGTCGTAGGTTAAATATCTTTTTTTTATATGGAAAAAGTAGCCGCCTCGATTAAATGGATATGAAGACTTTCAAGTGGTATTACGAACATGAGTAGAAAATTAAGGATTTCTTTTTTTGAGATTTCTGCACAAAATATATATTTAAACGAAGAAATCAGCCGCCATCTATATATATATATTACGGGCACAAGGAATAAAGACAAAGAAGTGAGATTAGTCTTCATCAATCGCGGAATTACTTTCCAATACACAACTCCACGGACAAGTTTATTGTAAAAACCTTTTCATTGTACCTCAGTCCTCAACAGTCGTAGGTTAAATATCCTTTTATATGGAAAAAGTAGGCGCTCGATTAAATGGATATGAAGACTTTCAAGTGGTATCACGAAATGAGTAGAAAATTAAGGATTTCTTTTTTGGAGTTTTCTTCAAAATATAATTTAAACGAAGAAATCAGGCCATCTATATATATATTACGGGCACAAGGAATAAAGACAAAGAAGTGAGATTAGTCTTCATCAATGGAATTACTTTCCAATACACAACTCCACGGACAAGTTTATTGTAAAACCTTTTTCATTGTACTCGTCCTCAACAGTCGTAGGTTAAATATTTTTTTATGTGGTTGTGGTTTTAAAAAAGTTGTTTTATAAAAAGTATTTTTAGTTGAGGTTTGGTTTGAAAAAAATATATGTTTGGTTAAAACTGTGGTTGAAATTGAGGTTGAACAAAAAGTAGTTTAATATGTTTGGTTAAAAAAATGTTTTTCAAATTGAGGTTATAAAATAATTAAAATATATATAATATATATATATATATATATTAATATTAATTATTTTAAATTAAATATTGTAAATTTAACTATTATTATTACATCATGAAATAAATAATATTGATATCAAATATTTTTTATTTATTCCATTAAACTATGTGCAATGTTATTATATACGAAATCTATCTAACAAGGACTATATTTTCTATGGTTTCTTAAGCACGCAACAACAAAAACTGAATTTTCTAAATTTATGTAGTGTTATTAAATAATAAAAATTATAATATCTTTATTATTGGAATTGCGATCAAATTCCACAAATGCTACGTCATCATGCGATATCTTTCTAATTTATGTAGTGTTATTAAATAATATTAAATATTAGTTTTTCGAGTAAAACACATCATGCTCAGAGGCACTAGTGCTCAGAGGCACTTGAAGGGAAAGCGAGTGCTCAGAGGCACTGGTGCTCAAAGGCACTTGAAGGGGAAAGCGAGTGCTCAAAAGCACTTGAAGGGGAAAGCGAGTGCTCACAGGCACTGGTGCTCAAAGGCACTTGAAAGGGAAAGCGAGTACTTAAAGGCACTGGTGCTTAAAGGCACTTGAAGGGGAAATCGAGTGCTCAAAGGCACTTGAAGGGGAAAGCGAGTGCTCAAAGGCACTTGAAGAGGAAATGGAGTGCTTAAAGGTACTGGAAGAGGGCTCAAAGGCGCTCGAAGAGAACCGAGGGCTCAAAGGCGCTCCAAGAAGAAAGCGAGTGCTCAAAGGTACTCAAAAAGGAAAGCGAGTGCTCAAAGGCACTCGAAGAGGAAAGCGAGGGCTCAGAGGCGCTCGAAAAGGAAGGCAAGTGCTTAAAGGCTCTCGAAGGAGAAAGCGAGGGCTCAAAGGCGCTCGAGAAGGAAGGTGAATGCTCAAAGGCACTTGAAAAGGAAAGCAGGTGCTCAAAGGCACTCGAAGAGGAAGAAAAGCACGAAGATTTTTCAGATGGCCTATTTCTTATGGGCGGCCTTCCCATGTTGAAAAAATTCTCAAAAACATTTCCAACAACAATTTTGTTCTTTGGTCATTTCAAGTTGGCCTTCCACTTGATGGATTCAAACCATAAATTTCTCATACAAAATTTATGAAACTCATTGTCCAATGTCTCAAATTTAGATGATATACATGCATCTTTACCTGTTTTGAAATATAGGCCCCCATTTCTTTTCTTAGTCTTTCTCGTTTGCTTGACTGATGAGGACTTGCCAATTCTGATTTGGGTCATCTTTGTCGCTTGGCTTCTAGCCACTTTGAGTTGGCCCATGTAAGTCTATCTCCAGATTTGTTCACACAACTCAGCCTTTGTGGTGCCCATCACGACCATTTATTTTTGCTGAAGATTTCTGACTTGTCAAATAATTTGAGAGGACTTATTCATTGCCCTCGTTTCATTGATAAAAACAATCGGTGTCACTTGCAGAAAAGGATCAAATTGTCTTTCCGTAAACCAAAAATGCCCTCTTGTCTTGTTGTAAGAAATATTCCTCTCTTTTTCTAGAAGAGAAAATACAATGCTGCCCCTTGTACTGGTCATTGCCTCCAAGTGTGCTTTGTCAGCGACTTAGACAAATAATGGTTTTAAAAGACCATTTTCTCATTTCTTTTTTTTGTTCATTTTGGTGAAGGAATGTGGGTCTAGAATGAATCTTGAAATCTTGATCTTGCATTTTGAAAACAAAAGTTATTTTGATATGAATCTAAAACAATTTGCTTTTGAAATCTTACAACTCTTTGGCTATTTTCTTTCTTGGAAAAAAAGGTTATTTGCTCTTGTTTGGGAATGAGATCTTTAGTGAAAATACGTCATGAGATGACCTTTTGTTTCAAAGTGAAGGGCTCGAGAAAAAGCTCGAGGTTTGTTATGAGAAAAAATTGTCTCTTTTTGAATCATTCATTTTTTATCAGCATGAAATAATAATGAGTAGTTTATTCTCGATGTCATGAATCTTATGAAAAAGTACTCTTTGCATTTTGAGAGCATTGTTTATTGTTCTAGGTCGCTTGGATGCTTGATTAGAAAGGACTTCTATAGGCACGTAACGTAGGATGTGGTTTCTGGCTATGAAAGAAAAGGATTCATAAGGCTCAAAGAGTGTTTCAGGGTTTCAAAGACCAAGGATCACTATCAACAATTTGACTCTTGACGTCATTCATATTTTCTTTTGTCGCACTTCTTTGATTTGTTGCTTCTTCTTTTTTATTGCTTTGCTAGGGTATACCCACTTTAATTTTGGATGTCACGTTTTCTAGTGATATGGGCATGCCCCCTAGCATTTGAGTTTCTTGAGCTCTTATGCTTTTTTTGGCTTTCTTGTAGCTTTTTCACTTTTCTCATTGAAATTTTCTCTTGCCCCCCCAGTGTGGGGTGTGATCCTAGTCGGGATTTTTTCATGAAAGAAAAATTATTCAGGCTCAAAAAGGGATAGCAAGGGATGTACTTATTTCAGAATGTGAAAGGAATAACAAAGATGACCTTTCCTCATTTCAAGCGCAAGCAGTTAAGATCAATAAACTTTGACCTCATCCAGTGTGATGGTTTGGTCTTTACAAAGATGCATTTCATGGATCATGAGCAACGAGTGTACTACATACCATTATTCATATATTTAAAAACAAATGATTCAAGAGTCATGGGTAAGGGTGTTTATTCATTTGTTTTTTTTTTTTTTTTTGGTTTATAATTTAGTCACCTCAATGATGGAGTTGCTTGATTCAATTGTCATTCTACAAAGTAGAATGTTAAAAATATCATTTTTTGAAAGAACATCAAATTATTATTGAAATCAAAATACCAGATCAATTTTTCAAACTCCAATAGGGAAATGAATTTTGGTACAAGAGATGAATTACGTCTATGAGATCACGCGAGGCTTCAAAGGTGTATTCGTGAGTCCTTATAAGAAAACTCTCTTAAGAAGATAAATAATGATTGGTCGCAAACACAATTGAATGAGAAACTCATTATTTCATTGAAGCTTTGGAAAAGAAGTTTCACAACAAAGAACTTATGCCAACATGAATATTGGCATGATAACACATAAAAGGGCTAAACATTTAACGATCATTCATTGGAATTTTCAGGAATCTTTCAATCATTCATTCTCCTTGAACAAGGGCATCTCTTCAACACTTAGTTTCAGTCACATGTAGACCATTCTCGACCTATTATCACCATAGCTTTTACCTTCAAAATAGTTGATTTCTGGGAGTCGGTGTGAAGGAATTAGCTATAGGAACGATAAGTGTCTTGGCAACCACCTTCAGTGAAACCGTTCTTCTTAGTCGGGTTAGCAATCTTACCTAACCCAATGGCTTGTTCAATCCTCTCAGCTATAATAACCAGGTCAGTGAAATGTTGTGCAGAGCTTCTAACCAAGTATTCAAAGTACGGAGCTTTAAATGTATTGGAAAATAAACTGATCATCTCTTTTTCCAACATGGGAGGATTAACTTGTGCAGCTACCTCGCTCCATCTCCGGGCATATTCTCTTATGGATTCCTTGTTGTTCTTCTCCATAGCTTGCAAGCTTAACCGATCAGGACCCACGTCTATATTGAACTTATATTGCCTCATGAAGGCATCAACTAAGTCCTTCCATTTTTTAACCTTGGTATTGTCTAACCACATATACCAAGTGAGGGCAGCGTCACTCAAGCTGTCTTGAAAAAATGAATCAGCAGTTTCTCATCATCAACCACCTCAGCCATTTTGTTGCAGTATGCTTTGAGATGAGTCATAGGGCATTGAGTTCCCGGTATATTTGACAAATTCTGGCACTCTAAACTTTTTGGGAATGACAACGTTGGGGCCACCAAACACATATTGACAGCTTTCACCCAGGTCACACAAATGGTTTCCCTCAACTGCCCTTATTCTCTTCTCTAGGGTAGTCCATTTTTCCCAATCCTCTTCTTTCACCATCTTGCCCTTTGAGATTCTTTCTCGGTGGAATCAGTGGTAGATGAAATTCTTGAAGGGTATGCTGGCTGGAAATGCATAGCTTGTTGAAATTCAGATGACATCCTACTTGCCCCCAGATTATGTGGATCGAAATGAGTTACATTCATTATCTTCAGGCTGAGCTATAAGTGTTCCTTTTCTGGATTTATCTCTCAAGGCTTGCTCGAGTAGACTAGTAAGCCTTGCCGACTTCTTCTTTAAGATTATCCACCTCTTTTTGATGTTGGGCTTCCAACTGGGCTCTTTCTTCATTTTCATTTGTCTTTTTCTCGAACGAGTGTTTATAAATGAGTTTCAATGGGGGACCTATATTTCAACCTACTAAATGTAAATCATGCAATTATGCAAAAATGCTAAAGCAATAAAATAAAAAAAATGTGTATGAAATTGAACTTGCCCTTCACCGGGTGACAACCTAATTGGAAGATCCTAATTACTGAGTGCATCAAGGGGTTGGTCATTATCTAGTTTCAAAGGGTCTCTCGCATGCTCAGTGATCGTCCATGAAAGGTCGATATGAGGCTTACAAGTAGTGTGAAGATAGAGGCCCTGAGTAATATCAGTTTGGCATATCAACCACTTCCAAGTAAACAATCAAGCGAGAGTTGGATGGTTTCACGAGTCTTACCCAGGCTAAAGCCATTGGGGTACCGTTACTTTCCCACTTATCCTAGGTTGCAAAGTGTGTGCTCTCAAAGTGATGCATGGCAACATAAACAAGGATGCATGCTAAAGCAGTAAATGCAGGAAAAATAAACAAATAAACACAACAAAAAACAAATAAATAATAAAAAAATAGCAATAATAAGACAAAAGACAAAGCTTAATCCTAAGTCCCCAGTGGAGTCGCCATTCTGTCGCACCCGACATCGCGGCGGCCCTAAAAAATAATTCTCTTGAATTATTATGGAAAAAGAACAGATTTCTGGCATCCGGTTCTTTTAGGAAAAATGTCTTGTTTGAGGAGTCGCCACCTAGTATTATGGTCACTAGGAACCCTAACTGGTCAACAGAGATTCTATGGCTCAGGATTGGTTACGTAAAAGGAAAGATATTATCACCCCTTAAACATTCTGCCTAAGACAGACTGCATTGTTGGTTTTGTCTTAAATTGCCAAATATTTATTAATTTATGCTATGATGATTTGTTTATAATATTCTCGACTCTGGCGTCAGTGAATATTCGAGCTCGAATAATTCCAACTCTGGCGTTTGTAAAAATTCGTAGCTATGAAAAATAAAATTAGATCGATATTTTTTCTTTACTCTAGCGCTAGTGAATAAATAAATAAAAAATAAATTTATTTTTACGCATGCACACATTTTTTATTTTTCTAGCTAAATAAAATAAAATACAACGAATAAAAAATAATATAAATTTAAACCGGTATTTTTATTCCTGACTCTGGCGTCAGTGAATAAACCAATAAATTTACATTATTTTTATTCATGCATACACATTTTTTATTTTTTCTGTTTTATTTTATTTTTTTTATAATTTTTTTTTTTGGGCTGGGCCCAGCTCAGCCCACATGGGCTGGGCTGGACCCAGCCAGCCCGGCCCGGTCACTAGCCAAGCCAGTGACCTGGCCGAGCAAAAGCAACACGCGTGCGACAAGCCATGCGTGTTGCTGCACTGTGCAAGTGAATTAAAATTCACTTGCACAGTGCAAATGCTAATCAACCGAAATAATGCAAGAAGAAAAGGTTACTGACCTGGTCTGCTGAGCGCCTTTCTCCTTCGCCCTACTTCGTTCTTGTTATTCTGCGAATGGTTCGTTCCCGTGCTCCTCGGTGTTTTCTCCTTTGTTCTTTTCTCCAGTTTCGGATACGCCGAAGGTAGTAGCAACGGTCTCGGTGACTTTCCTCTGCCCGTGTTCTTTTTTGTGTGTCTCCTGGGTTTCCCAGTCCAGTGCGCTTCCCTCTGTTCGTTCTCCCTGTTTCGTTGCCTGCCTCTCCGTTTTTGTCTCCGGTTCTCGGCCCCTGTTCCCTCTGGTTTCGGTCGCTGTTTCTTCCTCCTGTGGTTTTTCTTTTTTTGAGATCGTGTTTGGAAAGAAAGCTTTTGGTCTGTGCTTTCCAATTGGGGTTCTGTTTCTTCCCCGTCCTTTTCGTCTGGGTTTTTCCTCCCCTCAGCCCCTCGGTTCTGTCATCCTTGCTCCAGTTTTTTCTGCCCCTGTTTGTGGCTCTTTTTCCTTGTCTTCCCCCCTTTTCGGTTCTGTGATTCAACCTCTCCCCGCCCGCCTCTGCGCATCCCCTTCTCTGGTTTCTTATAGTCGGCGAATGGCATGCGTTTCCATTGGTATGAAGACTCAAAACCATTTATTGCAGGAGCAGTCGATGGCAGGGGCGCCCGTTTCTCTGGTTTGGTGAGCGAAGAAGACGAACAGTTCCCTTGAAACGACGTCGTTTTCATGTTTAATGATTATTTGCGTTTTGGCCCTTGAAGTTTTAAAAGTTTTGTAATTAAGCCCTGGTTTAAACCGTAATTTTCCCTGCATTTCGGCGCCTTTTTCAAGTTAGTCCTTAGACTTTAATTCTGCTTCAATCGTGTCCCCAATTAACACCAAACTTTGCTATTTCTTCAATTAAGTCCCTGATTTCATTAATGTTTTAATTAAATCCAAAGTCCAATTAAGTCTAAAACTTTATCAATTCTCCAATTAAACCCTTAATTAAATTAATTCCAAGCTTAATAAGTCTCAAAACTTATTAATTCTCCAATTAAAATCCTTGATTGGATGAATTAAATCAATTCCAAGCTTAATTAAGTCTTCAAAATTTATCAATTTCTCCAATTAAACCCTTAATTGGATTAATTAAAATTAATTCCAAGCTTAATTAAATTAATTTAAAGTTTAATTTAAAACCCCAAAACTTCCATTCATATTGCCCTTAACCAAAATTTATTCATTCTTTCGTTTTATTTTCATTTTACTTGTTTTTTCATCATCATTATTATTTTTTTCATCAATCAATTTTTTTTTATCCTTTTCAATAAATATAAAAAAATAATAATAAAAATTGGTCAAAAATTGGGTTATGACAGTCATTGTATACGAAATCTAATCTAACCAAGGACTATATTTTCTATGGTTTCTTAAGCGCGCAACCAAAAAAACTAAATTTTCTAAATTTATGTAGTGTTATTAAATAATAAAAATTAATAATATCTTTATTATTGGAATTGCGATCATAATTCCACAAATGCTACGTCATTATGCGATTATCTTTCTAATTTATGTTAGTGTTATTTAAATAATATTTAAATATTAGTTTTTCGAGTAAAACACAACTTTTTTTAAAAAAATTACAATTTCATTACGTACAAAAATCATTCAACAAGAACTACAGTTTTCATGATTTTTCAAGGCGTGTAATAAAATTAAGTAAAATATTATCAGAATAAATTGAGAATACAGTATGAATTAAAATTTAATTAATCTTAAAATTAATTTAAAAAAAATATATATTATTCACAAGTAAAATTTACAATTTCATTAATATCTCTTGATTAAACCTCAAAAAACCTGCTTCAATGGAAACCAAAACACTTTCTTTTTGCTCTCCCTCGTCTCTTTCTCCATCTCTTTCACTTCTACAGACAACTACCTTATCAACTGTGATTCAAACATCAACACCTCTTTTATTCTTACAGATAGCAGAATTTTTGGAGCTGATTCCACTTCACAAGGTCCAATCTTTCCCGCGAAGGCCAGTCCATTTCATTCCAAGAAGTGCTTGAACACAGCTTGTGCTAGGATGGCTTTATGGATTTTACTTTAATCAGAATAGTGGAAAGCTGTTAGCTGTTTTTTGTTACATGAAAAAACTGTCGGTGAGAGGAGAGCATGGAGTGAAAAGCAGGTGTGAATTACTTTTCACAAACTGAGGTCCAACCTCAGTTTTGAGTGGGTCCCATGCGAAATAAAAATATGGTTTGAGATTACCAAACACCTCAGTCTTGCTTTTATTATCAGCCGCAGCCGCAACCACAGTGCCAAACAGCCACGAAGACTTTCAAGTGGTATTACGAACATGAGTAGAAAATTAAGGATTTCTTTTTTTTGGAGATTTCTGCACAAAATATATATTTAAACGAAGAAATCAGCCGCCATCTATATATATATTACGGGCACAAGGAATAAAGACAGAAGTGAGATTAGTCTTCATCAATCGCGGAATTACTTTCCAATACACAACTCCACGGACAAGTTTATTGTAAAAACCTTTTCATTGTACCTCAGTCCTCAACAGTCGTAGGTTAAATATCTTTTTTATATGGAAAAAGTAGCCGCTCGATTAAATGGATATGAAGACTTTCAAGTGGTCTCACGAACATGAGTAGAAAATTAAGGATTTCTTTTATGGAGATTTCTGCACAAAATATATATTAAACGAAGAAATCAGCCGCCATCTGTTACCAATTCTTTCACCCTTACCTAACCACCCCCAATTGAATTTCGATCTGGTGTCTTTTGGCAAAGGAAGAATTTTTAAAGAAAAAGAAATATATTAAAATATCTGCAAAAAAAAAAAATATAATTTTAATATATTTCTAAACAAAAATAATTTTTAAAAACAATTATTTTCATTATTCTATATACTTATCTATCTATCAGAAATAATCATTATCAATTTGGTTTGGTTTTTATAAAAAAAATAACAAAATTATTTTTTTTTTTAAAATCAAAACTTATTTAAATCGACTGGTTTTAGTTTGATTATTTTCAAATCAAAAACCGGTTTAATATAACCAATTCTGATTTGATTCGATTTGACTCAATTTCTTAAAATTAACTTTATTTATTTTTTTATTTAGTTTAACTTTTTCAGTTTAACTAATTGTTTTTTTTAATTTTCGGAACCTCTTCTCGAAATCCTAGATTGTATGTCAGGTTATCGATATCTACGCTCTATTTAAAGACAAAGAAGGTGATAAGTATGCATCACTGACGCGGTACCCGTTTTATCACATATCAAATCGAACATCTTATAACACCTCCACAACATCATAATAAGTACTACATATAATTTTGAATATTTGATCGATCTCTACATAGCTCAAACCAAATCATGGATTTCCCCTTTCAGTTCTCAGCAACTGCTGTACTTATTCTGTTTGCCTTTATTCCGCCCTCGATCTACTATTTGTTTCGATTCCAGGAAAGGAGAACAAGAAGAGAGCACCGCCGGAAGCTGCCGGTGCATGGCCCCTTATTGGCCATCTCCATCTACTAGGCGGCTCACAACCACCCCATATAACGTTGGGAAACTTGGCTGACAAGTATGGTCCGATATTCACCGTCAAGCTTGGAGTCCATCGAACTTTGATAGTGAGTAATTGGGAGATGGCGAAGGAGTGTCTAACAACAAATGACAAAGCTTTCGCTACCCGACCTAAAGCTCTTGCAACGGACATCTTGGGCTTCAATTACAGCATGCTTGGTTTTAGCCCCTACGGGACATATTGGGCGCCAGATACGCAAGATAGTCACTCTTGAGGTTTCTCTCTAATCATCGACTGGAGTTTCAAAAGTGTTCGAGAGGATGAGGTAAGGGATGCTGTAGGAGCGTTATACCAGCAATGGATCGGGAACAAAAGTAATTCACAAAAGCTTTTGGTGGAGATGAAGAGATGGTTTAGTGACATAACTTTAAACGTTATATTGAAGATAATTGTTAGCAAGCGATATGTGGATTATGCAAGCCCTGGAGAGGAAAAGCCGGGCGATGAATGGAGGGATTCACTGAGGCCATTTTTAGAATTGTCAGGAATGTTTGTCGCGTCTGACGCACTTCCATTTTTAAGATGGTTGGATTTGGGAGGAGTTGAGAAGGCAATGAAAAGGACAGCAAAAAATCTAGACCATACGGCTGAAAAATGGTTAGAAGAGCACAAGCAGAAGAAAGCTTCTGGGACAGCAAAGGGAGAAGAAGATTTCATGGATTTGATGCTGTCCGCTTTGGATGATGCTAAAGAGCTTTCTAATCGCAGTGCTGATACCATCAATAAGGCTACATGTCTGGTATGCTATTTTTCTACAAAACTTATTGTATCACATTAATGACGGGTGTGCGTGTGTATAAATTTAATATTAAAAAAAATGAATAATGATTGTATGAAGAAACATTAAGCTCATACCTTGGTTTTGATGATGATGCCATATTAATTTATAATGAAACTCCGCTTAACAAACTGGAGTGCCATCCTCATTTAAAGATAAACTTGCTAAAGATATAACGTAGGTTGCCATGGTAACTAAAGGCCACAAGCCCACTTTCTCATGTTACTACTGTGCCCTATTCCAGACGTTAAAACTTTGCGGGCTTGCTGGCATAATTTTATCCAGTTGATAAACAGTACTATCTATTCATTCAAAACTTAATAGAAAAAATAAATATATATACATATATATAGAAAAAATTATTAAACCAACAATTTCTTTCTAATTTGTATCGTTTTTCAATTTTGGTCTGGTTATAGCCAACCAATACCCGGTCGGATTAAAAGTAGTTATTGTTTTTGTTATAATGCATGTTTGATGAAATTAGGCTTCTTCTTCTTCTTCTTCCTTTTTTTTTTTTTTTTTAAGTTTTAGCTTTGTTTACACAAAATCCACAATTGAGTTACATAACAAATGGATAATAATTAAAAACTCTTAATTAGTTAATTTTACAAATTAATTATTTTCTTGAATATTCACAGGCTCTTATTCTAGCAGCATCAGACACTACATCAGTTACTTTGGCCTGGGACTCTCTCTTTACTACTAAACAATCGTGAGGTCTTAAAAAAAGCACAAGATGAACTAGACATCCATGTTGGTAGAGAAAGGCAAGTGAAGGAGTGTGACATGAAAAACTTGGTCTACCTACAAAGCTATTATCAAGGAAACCTTTCGTTTATATCCCGCTGCACCACTGTCTATACCCATGAATCCATGGAGGAATGTACCGTAGGTGGCTACCATATTCCTAACTGGCACGCGTCTATTCACAAATATCTCAAAAGATTCACCGAGATCCACAAGTGTGGTCGGACCCTGCATGAGTTTCAACCAGAAAGGTTTTCTGACTGCTCACAAGGATTGTGATTTTCCGAGGCCAACATTTTGAGTTTATTCCATTTGGTAGCGGAAGAAGAATTGCCCTGGAGTCTCGTTTGCCCTTCAAGTCCTGAACCTTGCACTTGCTACTTTGCTGCAGGTTCAACATAGAGACTGTGGATGATGCACCGATTGATATGACCGAAACAGGTGGAAATAACAACGTCAAAGCCAACACCTCTAAAAGCCCTTCTCACTCTCGTCTTCTCCTACCTTGTTATGATCTGCAATAAATATGGAGAGCCCGTCCTTCCTGGCTTCTGCTGCATCTAAATCCTTACTATATATACTAGCGTGCTAATTAATGTAACTTCTCTATATAAATAAAAATCATTGGCACTCATCCATTCGTCCTTGTATCTGCTCCTCTCCCATATCATTTCGTCACTTTTACACACGAAATATAATTGACAGGCCTAGGAGAAAAAAGAAAAAACTCCAAATAGCTTAATTGAACAGCCGTAAAATATTGAACTCTGAATTCAAATTTCCATCTTATAAATAGAATATCATATAATATATCACTTAGGCAGCTAAAGTCCCCAAAAAAAATTAAAGAAGCTTTATCTTTTTATAATTAATGTTTTTGTTTCTTTAACTTAAAAACATGTTTTTCAATTATATTTTTTACCTAAAACATGGAAAATATTTTAGAAAACTGTGATAAATCTATCCCTATTGAAAAAAACCAAAATCAATCTGAAATAAAAAATCTACTCGAGATCGAATGTCTTTTCATTGAACTTTAAAAGGTGAAAAAAACATCTAATATGAACTTTTCTCATTAAATGAAAACTATTTAACATAAATATCGACCTTTTTGATGGTCTAAGTTGATGTCAACATATTTTTTTATCTCTACCACGTGTCCTCTCTCTCTTCTCTTTCAAATGAGGGACTAAAAAAAATAATAAAAATATATTTTTATACCAAAATTATATTGAAAAAAATATTAAGGTACCAAATATGTATAATTTTGAAGTATAAGGACTACATGAATTTTTTTATGTGAACTTTGAAATCATTACCTATTTATAGTGTATTTTCTACTTTTTTTCTCTATCTTTTAATTTTATCATATGGTTAAAAAAAAAAGGAGACAACTTTATCATATGGTTAATTAATTGTGATAATGAGATTTTCCTTCCAAACGGGATGCTCAAAAAAACCTTGAATTAATTATAAAGTAGGGGCAGCTTTCACCATGTCCTAAATCTCCACCCATCATCCTCAAAGGTTGTGCGTATATAGCACCTCTTAATCGAAGTGCCTAAGTTCTAACTGTCGGGATGTCTCTTAACTTAAATATATCAGTGTAGATACAAGTTGTAAATATATTAGAATAATGTGTACATATGCCTAGTTTATCATAACAAAATTATAGTTAAAAAATAATTATCATGGATTGGTAGTTATTATATCATAAAAAACTTGCTAAATTAAAATATTTAGAAAAAAATTAGAGTTCATACATGTAATTAATCAACCTATAAACTTAAGATAAAAAAAACTTAAATCAACTACGTTTAAATTAAAATAAAAATGGTATTTATTTTTTAAAACACTTTAAAGTAATGAATCTTTTATTGTTTTCAAGTATGAATCATTTATCCTTAAGATTTTATTACTCTTTACTTGTGCAACTAAGATGTATACAATATACCTTTCAAGATTCTAACAATACCATCTTGGTTTAGATGCACTTTTAAACCAATATTTTAAACCAAAAATATAAAAATTAAATATCTCTCTATAATATGAACTTAAACTCTAGATTTTAGAGGAAAACCAAAGCATAAAATGAGAATAAAATATTAAACAAAAATAAAAATAATGTATAAAATCTAAAAAATTTACGTGTTAAACTCTTCCTTCACCCCTTGTGAAAATTCAAAGCTAAAAGATTGAAAAATTAATAAAAGTTAATTCTCTTCATTATCAATCATTTACTAACTACCATAAATTAAGAATTAAATTTAAAAAAATTAAAAGTTCTTTTTAGCAGAAAACCAAAAAATTTTTTAAATTAATTTCTTAATTCACTTATAATTTATCTACTTAAAGCAAATGTCCAACAATTAGCACCATGACGTATACATATGATAATTTTGGGACATGGTCTAGTTAATTTGTCCTTGCTGTCCCATGCCATACCCATGGAGGGTCCGGATTGATAAGTTACTCGGAGAAGAGAGATCATTTTACTAGTATGTTGAGTGTGCAATTTGTTCCTTCACCGGCGTATTTGACCTTTGATCAAAGGTAAAAAAATAACCTGAAAATACCTAAAAAATTCCCAGGACCCCATTGATCCAATAAAATCTGTCATGGTCATTGCCATCTTCGAGCGATGTTTACTGTGTGCAAAGAGGGGGGCCAAAATGGGACTACGTACTGTGCAATCCTTTGCATTTGCGTGTGCTAATGTTTTCTGCTTCCTTTAAACTTAAGCTTCTTTTTACAAGGCAGTACTCAGCAGCAACAACGAAAGTTTAAAAGTTCGAATGGCCCTTTTGTGTTGTGATTGATCCATCGAGGAAGCAAAGCTTCAAAAGCATGCATGTGCATGTACTGATATATATATATCGTCGAATGTCAAGGTGTATATATGTATTAACTGTGCAGGCACGTTAGCGTTGTTGACGTCTTCTCCTTCGACGTAGCTATTTTCAAAACTTGAAGCTACCATTTCTCGCAAGATTTACCTAAAATCCACCGAAAAATGTCATAAAAGTTAGAACACAAACAGTTAATTGCCAACAATTACTTGTAGTGTCTTATTGTCAATCCACAATGATTGATGCTGTGTCCCTTGTTTTGAATTTTGATTGCAGACAAGATGGAGAACAGAAAGTATACGGAGACTAAAAAGATGGAACCTTCTTTTCGGCTTTCTCATCCACTCACCCATGCGCACGGTGCACGTCTAGCTCCCAGTTGGGATTAGAGATGGTGGTGGCATTGTCAATTCGCCATCACCTCAACCTCACATTTATTGTTTATAGCTCCAAAACTGACTGATCAGCTACGCCATTTTAATATCACCACTTGGCCCATGACTCCTTCATTCATCTAATGGGTTAATCTATACGAATATTTTGGACTGACTTAGGGGCCCAGTCTTCCCTTTTCCTATTTCCAGCCTTCTTCGTCTTTGACCATGTGCACTTAGGATCTGGAGTTGATTAACATATAGTATTTTTATTTATTTATAAAGATTTATTTTATAAGTAAAAATCAAACTCGTGTTTGACATTGCGTTTTAATTTTTTTTTTAAATATGAATATATTTCCTCTTATTTGATGAGTTAAAAATAATTGAATGTGTTATGTTGTGCCTTAGCCAACCTTCCTATTTATATAGAGGTAGTAAAACACTGCAGTAATTATAATGATTACAACATCCTATATTAGAATCCTATTCTGATAGATACATGAGTAACTGTAATGATTACAACATCCTATATTAGAATCCTATTCTACAATATGCCCCCTCAAGCTGAGGGTGGGGGATCAACCCGAAGCTTGAATCGAAAAGCAGTAAAGGATGCAACAGGAAGCGGTTTAGTGAAGACATCGACAAGTTGATCCCGAGAGGGAACAAAACGAATCTGAATTTCTTTCTTGGCAACACGGTCACGGACAAAGTGATAATCCACTTTAACATGCTTAGTACGAGCATGGAAGATAGGATTTGCTGAGAGATAGGTAGCACCAAGATTATCACACCAAATGGTATGGGCAGAGACTGAGGGAACCTGCAAATCTGTTAACAAGTATTGAAGCCAAATGACTTCAGCAGTACCATCAGCAAGGGCTTTATACTCAGCCTCAGTAGAAGAGCGAGCAACAGTGCGTTGCTTGCCGGATTTCCAAGAAATTGGCGTCTGACCAAAAAAGACAAGATAGTCGCCCGTAGACTTGGGATCATCAATACTACTAGCCCAATCTGCATCTGTAAAGCCATGTAGAGCAAAAGAGGAGCCTCGAGTGATATGGAAACCATAAGATGCCGTACCTTTAAGATAGCGTAAAATACGTTTGATAGCGGCCCAATGAGAATCTGTAGGAGCATGCATAAATTGACAGACTCTGTTAACAGCAAAGCATATATCTGGACGGGTGAAGGTAAGATATTGAAGAGCACCCATGATTTGATGAAATCGTGTAGGATCAGAGAATGAATGATCTGATAATAAAATGACTTTCGAAGGGGAGACTGGAGTATCAACTGGTTTGCAGGAAGTCATACCAGCTCGGGTGAGGATGTCAAGAATATATTTATGTTGACGCAACATTAAACCCATACTGGTAGACTGAACTTCAATACCCAGAAAGTAGTGAACAACACCTAAGTCACGAAGCTTGAACTCAGAGCTAAGTAACTGTATAAGGTGATGGAGCATAGCAGAGTTGCTACCCGTGAGCAGAATATAATCAACATACATCAGGAGATAAAAGATATTAGTACCATCAGATAAGATAAATAGGGAGGTGTCAACCTTGGAAGCTCGAAAACCGATGAAGAGCAAAAAATCACTTAGACGAGTGTACCATGCTTGTCGCACCCGACATCGCGGCGGCCTTAAATTTTTTTCTTAAATCTTTGAAAAGAACAGATTTCTGGCATCATGTTCTTTAATGTGGATAAGGAGTCGCCACCTAGTATTATGGTCACTAAGAACCCTAACTGGTCAACATAGATTTTATGGTTCGGGACTGGTTACGTAAAAGGGAAGATATTATCACCCCTTAAACGTCCTGCCTGAGGTAGGCTGCATTGCTAGTTTCGTCTTAAATTGCTAAATGTTTATTTTTTTTATGTTATGAAAATTTGCTTACAATATTCCTGACTCTGGCGCCAGTGAATACTAACTACGAATATTTCCAACTCTGGCGTTGATAAATATTACGTAGCTAAAAAAATAAATTTAAATCAAATGTTTGTTTTTATTCCCGACTCTGGCGCCAATGAATAAATAAATAATAATACATTTATTTTTACGCATGCACATATTTTTTTTATTTTTCTAGCTAAATAAAATAAAATACAACGAATAAAAATAATATAAATTTAAACCGGTATTTTTATTCCTAACTCTGGCGTTAGTGAATAAACCAATAAATTTACATTGGAAGTAAATTGTTTGATTGTTTACTTGGAAGTGGTTGATATGCCGAACTGATATTACTCAGGGCCTCTATTTTCACACTACTTGTAAGCCTCATATCGACCTTTCATAGACGATCACTGAGCATATGAGAGACCCTTTGAAACTAGATAATGACCAACCCTTTGATGCACTCAACGATTAGGATCTTCCTATTAGGTTGTCATCCCACGAAGGACGTGTCTGCATTTCATACGCATTTTTAATTGAATCAACATTTTTTGCATGATTTACGTTTACAGGTTGAAATATAGGTTCCCCATTGAAACCTACATATAATAAACCCTTTCGAGAAAAGACAAATGGAAAACGAAGAAAGAGCCCAGTTGGAAGCCCAACATCAAAAGAGGTGGACAATCTTAAAGAAGAAGTCGCAAGGCTTACTAGTCTACTTGAGCAGGCCTTGAGAGATAAAACCGAAAAAGCAACACTTATAGCTCAGCCTGAACCTATGCTTGTAAATTCCTTCAATCCACAGAATCTAGGGGCAAATGGGTTGTCATCTGATTTTCAACAAGTCATGCATTTTCAACCAGTATACCCCACAAGAATGATGTTTACCATTGATTCTATAGAGAATGAATCTCAAAAGGGAAAAATGGTAAAAGAAGATGAGTTGAACAAATTCATTGCCCTGGAGCAAAGGATAAAGGCATTTGAGGGAATTCACCTATATGATCCTATAAAGGCTGTTGAGATGTGTTTGGTGCCCAACGTTGTCATTCCCAAAAAATTTAGAGTGCTAGAATTTGTTAAATATACGGGAACTCAATGCCCTATAACTCATTTCAAATCATATTGCAACAAAATGGCTGAGGTGGTTGATAATGAGAAATTGTTGATTCATTTCTTTCAAGACAGCTTGAGTGATGTTTCCCTCACTTGGTATATGCGGTTAGACAATACCAAGGTTAAAAAATGGAAGAATTTAGTTGATGCCTTCATGAGGCAATATAAGTTCAATATAGACAGGGGCCCTGATCGTTTAAGCTTGCAAGCTATGGAGAAGGACAACAAGGAGTCCATAAGAGAAAACGCTCGGAGATGGAGTGAGTTAGCTGCACAAGTTAACCCTCCCATGTTGGAAAAAGAGATGATCAATTTATTTTCCGACACCTTTAAAGCTCCGTACTTTGAATACTTGGTTAGAAGCTCTGCACAACATTTCACTGACCTAGTTATTATAGCTGAGAGGATTGAACAAGCCATTAGGTTAGGTAAGATTGCTAACCCGATTGAGAAGAACGGTTTCATTGAAGGTGGTTGCCAAGGCACTTATCATTTTTATAGCTAATTGCTTCACATCGACTCCTAGAAACCAACTATCTTGAAGATAAAGCTATGGTGATATTAGGTCGAGAATGATCTACATTTGATTTCAATTGACTGTTGAAAAGATTCCCTTGTCGAGGAGAATGAATGAGTGAAATATTCCAGAAATTCCAATCAATGATCACTAAATGTTTAACCCCTTTATATGTTATCATGCCAGTATTCATAGCCTAAGATGTTGTCATAAGTTCTTTCTTGTTGAACTTATTTTTCTAAAGTTTCAATGAAAAATAATGAGTTTGTCATTTCAATCGTGTTTATGATTAGCATTATTCATTTTTTCTGAGAGAGTTTTCTTATAAAGATTCACAAACACATCTTTGAAGCCTTATGCGATCTCATAGACGCAATTCATCTCTTTTACCAAAAATCAGTTTCCCTATTGGAGTTTTGAAAAAAAATTGATCTGGCATTTTTGATTTCAAAAAAAATAATTTGATGTTTATTCGAAAACGATATTTTTGACATTCTACTTGTGGAATACAAGTGAATCAAGCAAATCCATCATTGAGGTGATTAAATTATAAAAACAATTGTGAAAAAAAGAACAAACACCCTTACCCCATTACTCTTGAATCATGTTTTTTAAATGTATGAATAATGGTATGTAGTGAACTTGTTGCTCATAACTCATGAAATACATCTTTGCAAAGAATAAACCATCACACTATACGAGGTCAAAGTTTATTGATCATAGCTGCTTGCGCTTGAAATGAGGAAAGGCCATCTTTGTTATTCTTTTCACGTTCTAAAATAAGTACATCCCTTGCAAACCTTTTTTGAGCCTGAATAATTTTTTTTCTTTCATAAAAAATCCCGACTAAGATCACACCCTACACTGGGGCAAGTGAAATTTCAATGATCAAGAAGGATGATAAAGCTGTGAGAAAGCCAAAAGGCAAAAGAGCCCAAGAAACTTAAATGCTAAGGATCAGGCCCACATCAAAAAAAAAAAAAAAAATAGGGCAAGTGAAATTTCAATTGTTGTAACCCATTTTTGGGTCCCCATGAAAAATAAAATAAATAGCCAAAAGAGGCTAGAAAAATAACGGAAGGCAGAAGCACTCAGAAAATGGTTAGAAAACTGGTCAAGGAGTATAAAGATACAAAGATTGGATTTTTGACAGTATTTTCTTGAAGGATGAGAGCCCTATTGAGAAGGAAATTTTGAATTTTGAGGAGAAGCCCAAATTTGGATGTTTATGGACTTAATTGGATTTTATTTGAATTTATAAAGGATTTGATTGCAAGAAAAAATTGATTTTTAAGTCAATTTGGGCCTTAATTAGAAGAAATTAAAGTTCTGGGGCCAAATTATGATTTTTAGGAATTTATTAAGTCAAATCAGGGGCTTAATTGCATAAATATTGAAGTTTAAGGGCCAATTAGGGACTTAATTAAGAAAATCCGAAACCAGGGACCAATTTGGAGAAGGCGCAAAGATAGAGGGGTCTGTTTGGAATTGTTTCAGGGGCTTAATTGAAGAAATTGGAAGTTTATTGATCAATTAGGGGCTCAATTGCATAAATCAGAGGCCAAGGACCAAAATGAAAAGGCGGCCAACAAGAGGGGCGGGGACCGAATTTGAGGGACTGATTTGAAGTTTAGCCATTTAAATGAAACGGCGCGTTTTACCCAAAACGACGCCGTTTCATTAAAAAAAAAAAAAAAAAAAAAAAAAGACCAGAACGGTGTCGTTTTGAACGACACTGTTCATCTTCTTCCTTTCCCCCGTTTTAGCATAACCGAAGGCAAAAATTTCGAAAATTCTCCCGCGTCTCTCTCCTCGCCCCCACCACCGCCGAAAGAGCCGACCAGCCGTTGCGTGATTGAAGGCGCACTAACCATGGTCTCCCACCCGTTCTGCCCCTATAAATATAGAAGAAAACCGAAGAGAAAAAACGGGAGAGAGGATCGGGAGAGAGAGGAGAAAGAGAGGAGAGAGAGAGAGAGCGAACCGAACACTTGGAAACAGCCGCAGCGCCGCCGCCCGGAGCCACCGTGCACGAGCCACACCACCGCCAGCGACCACCTCCTCCACGCCAGGTACATTTTCTTCCCCCCATTTTTGTGTCTTCTGCAGGTTTGCCTCCTGCATGCATTCTGCATGCAGGAGGCGGGGGAAGAAAATTAATTCTTCCCCCGCTGGGCCTGGGTCTGCTGGGCCAGCCCGATGCTGGCCCAGCCTTGCAAGTCTGGGCCGGTCTTGGCCCAGACCGTAGGAGTTTTTCGGGCCGAGATCGGCCCACGTTTGTTTCTCGGGCCGAGATCGGCCCAATGTCATTCGGCCGAGATCGGCCCGTCTCTTTTTTTGAGGCTGAGCCTGGCCCATTCATTTGGGCCGGCCCAGCCCTATAATATATTATATATTATTATAAATTATAATATATATGTGTATATGTTATATATATATATATAAAATATTTATAAAAAAATCTGAAAAATCTAAAAAAAATGTTGTTACTTTTCCTTTCATATATATATATTTTTTAAGGGGGTTTTGTATTTTTTTTTTTATATTATGGAGGTATAAAATCAGTATTTGAAATATCTGATTTTAGTCGAGACACCTGAAATTTTCAAAGATAATTTTTTTTTTTTTGCTTTCAAAAAAATTCTAAAAATTCCTTAAAAATATTATTGATTTTTTTGTACATCTTTTTAAAAATGACTTAATATTAGTTTGTATTTTTATGCTGTGGAGATACAAATTCAGTATTAAAAATACCCGATTTCGTCAAAAAAAAATATATTTTCTTGCGTGTTGCATACGGCCAATACACTAACATGTTTTGAATGTTCTTTTTATATATAAAAAAAAATATTGGAAGTTTTTTTGAAAATGTGTTTTCGCATGGATTTCTTAAACACAAATCATTTTCTTGCATTTGTGGATTTTACAACCTGTTTGTAAAACTCCAAAGGGTATTGGCCAATATTCCAAAAACTATAAAAATCTTATTTTGGGAGGAGAAGTTGTGGTTATTGTTCACCGCTAATGTTTGGATGAAGAAATCCTTAAAAGGACGAACATCCAAAATATTATCGGGAGTAATAAATCAACGCACATGTTTGAAAGAAGCTTTGGTTGCGATCGAGAACATTTCAAAAATTATTTTTTTTTTCTCTCCACGGTTTACGAGTCGTGAAAAGTAATTGTTTTTTTAAGAATTGTGAAATTTTCTTCGTTTTTTTTTATTTCCTTGCGATTTACGAGTTGACGGGATTAGAAAACACCAACACCATAGACTATAGAGCAAACCAAACACCAAGCAGCTTACCTCAGGTAGGGCGTATTAGGGGTGCTAGTACCTTCCCTTTACGCAACCAGTCCCTTGCCTTAGAATCTCTGAAAGACCAGTTAGGGTTCCTAGTGACCAAATACTAGGTGGCGACTCCAAAAGAACCAAATCATCAGAACACTACGAAAATCGCCAACCGATGTCGTGCCTTCTTTAATTTATAAATTTTTGGGGGGGTGTGACAGTATGGCGACTCCACTGGGGATGTTAGGACTAAGCTTGATTTGTTTGTTTGTTTATGTTATATGTTATTGGTTTTTGTTTTCTTATGATGTTTTGTTTAAAAGCTTTAGCATATATCTTTACATTCTATCATACATGCCATAGTCATGCATCACTTTATTATTATTATTATGTTTTGGAGGACACACACATGTAACTCTAAGTTTAAGTGGGGGACTAGCAGCTTGCCTTATGACTTGAGTCAAGGCTTAAGTTTGTGTAAACCCCAACTCTTTGCTGAGTGTTTAGACTGATAGTGATTGGTACACGTGCCATCCCACTATCTGCTGGACCTCCATATCGCCTTTACGAGGGTGATCACTGGAACAGCAAGAGACCCTCTTTTAGAGACCTAGTAGTAAACCTACCCTATGTCTCACGTAGAAGAACTAGAACCTATCCTTAGGATGTATGTTCCATAATATCTTTTGCAAGTCATACATTCATACCAATGAATAAAGCATTTTTATCACAATCATGCATTTTTTTTCTCATACATCTATGCATGCATCGCCAGATCGTGAAACATAGGTCCCACATCCAGAGTCCACCAAACCCGATCCAGATCAAGAATGGAAAACGAAGAAAGAGCTCACTTAGAGTCGCACTACCAGACCGAGTTGGAATCTGTGAAAAAATGAAGTTTCTCGATTGACCAATCTGCTTGAGCAACTTTTAAGAGCCAAGAACGGGGAGGGAATGTCTACCCAACCACCTATAGGAGCACAGTCAGTTCATGTCCCGGGGTATCTCAGAACTTGGGGGCAGATTCAATGATGGAGCAGCACTTTGCACCTGCCATTCCCATTCAGCCCCCTCAAGCTCACGTCACAGCAGATGGGCCTTCCGATAATAGGTCCACCAGATTTATGAACGATGATAAGATATCAGCCTTGGAAGAAAGGTTTAAGAGCAGTCGAGGGAAATGACTGGTTTGACCCCATGCGAGCGTCTGAAATATGCTTGGTACCAAACATCACGGTACCAAAAAGATTTCAGGATACCGGAGTTTATAAAGTACACTGGGTTGGAATGCCCAAACACTCACCTTCGATCTTATTGCAATAAGATGGCTGAGGTGATTCATGACGATAAGTTACTGATCTACTTTTTCCAAGACAGTCTATCGGGGTCGGCGCTAAGTTGGTACATGAGGCTGGATAATGCCAAGATCAAGAAATGGAAGGATTTAGTTGAGGCTTTCCTTAAGCAATACAAGTTCAATTTGGAAATTGCTCCAGATCGAACGAGCCTTATGTCAATGGAAAAGAGAAGCCAAGAATCAGTAAGGGCTTATGCGCAAAGATGGAGGGACGAGGCCATGCATGTGCAACCCCCTTTGATAGAAACGGAGATGGTGGCTTTGTTCGCCAATACATTCAAGGCACCCTACTATGAGCATTTAATGGGTAGCTCTTCTCAACATTTCTATGATGTTGTACGCATAACGGAAAGAATAGAGCAAGGGATTAAAGCTGGACGCATAATTGAGCCATTGGAGACAAAAGGTTTTTTCGGAAGAAAATTGAAAGGTCCCGTTAACAACTTCGAAGGTGGGTCCAATGACAAGATAACGGATTCATATAACCCACAAATACCTACCTCCCATGTGGCCCACATAAACTTTAACAAACCTTTTTTCCCTAATCGAGCAAATGGCCAGTCAAACACCCAAAACAACCACCAAAGACCAAACCCAAGATACGTTTCAGAACAACTACCGCCATTACCCATGCCTTTGAAGGACATATATGCCAAACTACTGAGCATTGGACAAATAGCTCCTATCCCTACATTACCACTACAGCCACCATTCCCCATCTGGTATAAGCCCGAGTTGACTTGCGAGTACCATGCTGGTATTCCCGGGCATTGCCTTGAAACGTGCTATGGTTTCAAGAACAAGTTGTTGAAGCTCATCAAGATAGGATGGGTGTCATTTGAAGATACACCCAATATCAGTTCAAATCCATCGCCACATGACAAAAGTGATAGGGGATAAAGGGTTGGAAAACCTTGGTCAAGAATCGTCAATAATGAAGAAGGCGAGATCAAAGGAGAAGACAAGGAAACGCAAATGGGGAAGGAAGATGAAGCATTGCCTCGGTTGACTTTCCACACACTAGAAGAAGTTTCAGAACGGGTGGACCCAGGAGCTTCTCGTAGTTTTCAAAATGTAAAACAACTTTATTTGCCTTAGCATGTTTTTGTCATTTGCTTTTGTCTTTGCTTTTATTTTCTCTAGTGAGCATTCAGAGCTCATATTGTCAGCCAGATTTTGTGTTTGTCTTTAAGCCTACCTTTTCTTTAAATAAATGATGAGATTATGCACTTTTTAAACAAGGTTTAGTGGTTACAAATAAAGTATCATAAAATGCTACCCTTGAAATACAGCCTCACCTCTGGATAACATAATGAATTGATACATCACCTGTAAATTTTTTTTTCAAGACAAAAATAGAGTTTATCAATCCTAAACAATGTGCATTTTTGAAAAAAACACAATTTATTGTCCTTTCACTCTCTAATGAGTTTTTTTGTTGGTGGTTTTGTTTTGAGTCGAAATGAATTTCTTCTCTATATAAAAACCTAGACTAGGATCGCACCCCTACACTGGGGGCAAGACGAGATGTTTTATGAAAAGTTTTACGAAAACCAAGCTAAAGCATTTGACAAAAGCATGACAGAGAGGCAAATACAAGTCATACATTTTGAGAAAAGGACTACTTGAAGAAAGTCAAAGACTTCTTCTCCAAGAATATGATAGGCAACACGAGAGATAAATCCAGCATACGACTTCAAAAGCAAGTTCATGTTAAGAGGGAGTCTCATGAACTAGAAGAAGAGGCTGGGACCTATGTTTCAAAACCAGGTATAAATGCATGCATTGCATCTAATCATAAATCATTGCATATATATTTTTTGGATCGTTACAGGAGGAGATCTTAGCGCATTCCAACAAGATTATGGACGAAGAAAGAATCATTGAGATGATTCTAGAACAACAAGAAGAGAAGATAATGGTTTTCAAACCCTGCCAGCAGGAAGAACGACATCGATAGCATTCGGTAAAAAAGGAATCACCAAATGGGATTCCAAGTTGTTGAGATCGACAGAAGGGATCTCGTATTTCGATGGAGGTCGCCAGAAGGGACCTCATATTTCAGCTTTGAATAAAAGGAATCGTCAGATGGGATTCCAAGTTGTTTGAGATCGCCAGAAGGGGTCTCGTTTTCGATATTCATCAATGGAGGTCGCCAGAAGGGACCTCAAATTTCAGCTTTGGTATAAAAGGAATCGTCAGATGGGATTCCAAGTTGTTTGAGATCGCCAGAAGGGGTCTCGTTTTCGATATTCATCAATGGAGGTCGCCAGAAGGGACCTCAAATTTCAGCTTTGGTATAAAAGGAATCGTCAGATGGGATTCCAAGTTGTTTGAGATCGCCAGAAGGGGTCTCGTTTTCGATATTCATCAATGGAGGTCGCCAGAAGGGACCTCAAATTTCAGCTTTGGTATAAAAGGAATCGCCAGATAGGATTCCAAGTTGTTTGGCTAAAGGAGATCGCCAGAAGGGATCTCGTATTTCGATGGAGGTCGCCAGAAGGGACCTCATATTTAAGGAATCGCCAGATGGGATTCCAAGTTATTTGAGATCGTCAGAAGGGATCTCGTACTTCGACATTCATCAAGGAAGGTCGCCAGAAGGGACCTCATATTGAAACCATTTCTTAGAAAAAGCATGGAGTTTACTAAGAATTCTTCCCCCTGGGTAGGTCACCCATACAATGAGACCATCATTTTTCTTGGGTTCGTCACCCATACAATGAGACCATCATTTTTCTTGGGTTCGTCACCCATACAATGAGACCATCATTTTTCTTGGGTTCGTCACCCATACAATGAGACCATCATTTTTCTCGGGTAGGTCACCCATACAATGAGACCATCACTTTTCTTGGGTTCGTCACCCATACAATGAGACCATCATTTTTCTTGGGTTCGTCACCCATACAATGAGACCATCATTTTTCTCGGGTAGGTCACCCATACAATGAGACCATCACTTTTCTTGGGTTCGTCACCCATACAATGAGACCATCATTTTTCTCGGGTTCGTCACCCATACAATGAGACCATCACTTTTCTTGGGTTTGTCACCCATACAATGAGACCATCATTTTTCTGGGTAGGTCACCCATACAATGAGACCATCATTTTTCTTGGGAAGGTCACCCATACAATGAGACCATCATTTTTCTTGGGTAGGTCACCCATACAATGAGACCATCGTTTTTCTTGGGTAGGTCACCCATACAATGAGACCCTTCTCCATTTTTTTATATGGGTAGGTCACCCATAAGAATGAGGCCATTCTTCCCCCTGGGTAGGTCACCCAAAGAATGAGACCACTCTTTCCCTTTCCACTCGGGCAGGTCACCCATCATAATGAGACCATACACACATTTTTTTGTAAAGGAATCGCCGGTTGGGATTCCAGGTTAAAGGAGATCACCAGATGGGATCTCGGATGGATTTCCATGTAAGAATTCAGAGGATCGCTGGATAAGGATCTCGAGATGACTAAGTTTTGATCATAGTTTTTGAGCTAAGGAGGATTGTTATAAAGGACAAAGTTTCAGATCAATCAAGCTTTGACCGGATCAGTTTCGGGAGTTCCATTTCGGGTTTATCTTTATAACACTTACTGTGCAAAATCCATGCTCCGTAAGTATTATAAAGAGGGGGCATCTGTTGTAACCCATTTTTGGGTCCCCATGAAAAATAAAATAAATAGCCAAAAGAGGCTAGAAAAATAACGGAAGGCAGAAGCACTCAGAAAATGGTTAGAAAACTGGTCAAGGAGTATAAAGATACAAAGATTGGATTTTTGACAGTATTTTCTTGAAGGATGAGAGCCCTATTGAGAAGGAAATTTTGAATTTTGAGGAGAAGCCCAAATTTGGATGTTTATGGACTTAATTGGATTTTATTTGAATTTATAAAGGATTTGATTGCAAGAAAAAATTGATTTTTAAGTCAATTTGGGCTTTAATTAGAAGAAATTAAAGTTCTGGGGCCAAATTATGATTTTTTAGGAATTTATTTAAGTCAAATCAGGGGCTTAATTGCAATAAATATTGAAGTTTAAGGGCCAATTAGGGACTTAATTAAGAAAAATCCGAAACCAGGGACCAATTTGGAGAAGGCGCAAAGATAGAGGGGTCTGTTTGGAATTGTTTCAGGGGCTTAATTGAAGAAATTGGAAGTTTATTGATCAATTAGGGGCTCAATTGCATAAATCAGAGGCCAAGGACCAAAATGAAAAGGCGGCCAAACAAGAGGGGCGGGGACCGAATTTGAGGGACTGATTTGAAGTTTAGCCATTTAAATGAAACGGCGCGTTTTACCCAAAACGACGCCGTTTCATTAAAAAAAAAAAAAAAAAAAAAAAAGACCAGAACGGTGTCGTTTTGAACGACACTGTTCATCTTCTTCCTTTCCCCCGTTTTAGCATAACCGAAGGCAAAAATTTCGAAAATTCTCCCGCGTCTCTCTCCTCGCCCCCCACCACCGCCGAAAGAGCCGACCAGCCGTTGCGTGATTGAAGGCGCACTAACCATGGTCTCCCACCCGTTCTGCCCCTATAAATATAGAAGAAAACCGAAGAGAAAAAACGGGAGAGAGGATCGGGAGAGAGAGGAGAAAGAGAGGAGAGAGAGAGAGAGCGAACCGAACACTTGGAAACAGCCGCAGCGCCGCCGCCCGGAGCCACCGTGCACGAGCCACACCACCGCCAGCGACCACCTCCTCCACGCCAGGTACATTTTCTTCCCCCATTTTTTGTGTCTTCTGCAGGTTTGCCTCCTGCATGCATTCTGCATGCAGGAGGCGGGGGAAGAAAATTAATTCTTCCCCCGCTGGGCCTGGGTCTGCTGGGCCAGCCCGATGCTGGCCCAGCCTTGCAAGTCTGGGCCGGTCTTGGCCCAGACCGTAGGAGTTTTTCGGGCCGAGATCGGCCCACGTTTGTTTCTCGGGCCGAGATCGGCCCAATGTCATTCGGGCCGAGATCGGCCCGTCTCTTTTTTGAGGCTGAGCCTGGCCCATTCATTTGGGCCGGCCCAGCCCTATAATATATTATATATTATTATAAATTATAATATATATGTGTATATGTTATATATATATATAAAAAATATTTATAAAAAAATCTGAAAAATCTAAAAAAAATGTTGTTACTTTCCTTTCATATATATATATTTTTTAAGGGGTTTTGTATTTTTTTTTTATATTATGGAGGTATAAAATCAGTATTTGAAATATCTGATTTTAGTCGAGACACCTGAAATTTTCAAAGATAATTTTTTTTTTTTTTTGCTTTCAAAAAAATTCTAAAAATTCCTTAAAAATATTATTGATTTTTTTGTACATCTTTTTAAAAATGACTTAATATTAGTTTGTATTTTTATGCTGTGGAGATACAAATTCAGTATTAAAAATACCCGATTTCGTCAAAAAAAAAATATATTTTCTTGCGTGTTGCATACGGCCAATACACTAACATGTTTTGAATGTTCTTTTATATATAAAAAAAAATATTGGAAGTTTTTTTGAAAATGTGTTTTCGCATGGATTTCTTAAACACAAATCATTTTCTTGCATTTGTGGATTTTACAACCTGTTTGTAAAACTCCAAAGGGTATTGGCCAATATTCCAAAAACTATAAAAATCTTATTTTGGGAGGAGAAGTTGTGGTTATTGTTCACCGCTAATGTTTGGATGAAGAAATCCTTAAAAGGACGAACATCCAAAATATTATCGGGAGTAATAAATCAACGCACATGTTTGAAAGAAGCTTTGGTTGCGATCGAGAACATTTCAAAAAATTATTTTTTTTTTCTCTCCACGGTTTACGAGTCGTGAAAAGTAATTGTTTTTTTAAGAATTGTGAAAATTTTCTTCGTTTTTTTTATTTCCTTGCGATTTACGAGTTGACGGGATTAGAAAACACCAACACCATAGACTATAGAGCAAACCAAACACCAAGCAGCTTACCTCAGGTAGGGCGTATTAGGGGTGCTAGTACCTTCCCTTTACGCAACCAGTCCCTTGCCTTAGAATCTCTGAAAGACCAGTTAGGGTTCCTAGTGACCAAATACTAGGTGGCGACTCCAAAAGAACCAAATCATCAGAACACTACGAAAATCGCCAACCGATGTCGTGCCTTCTTTAATTTATAAATTTTTGGGGGGGTGTGACATCAATGATCAAGAAAGAGGATAAAGCCGTGAGAAAGCCAAAAGGCAAAAGAGCCCAAGAAACTCAAATGCTAGGGGTATGCCCAAATCACAAGAAAAAGTGATAACCAAGATAAAGTGAGTATGCTCTAGCAAAGCAATGAAAAAGGAAAAAGGGGCAAATCAAAGAAGAGCGGTAAAAGAACTATGAATGACGTCAATAGTCAAACTATTGATAGTGATCTTCAGTCTTTGGAACCCTGAAACACGTTTTGAGCCTTATAAATCCTTTTCTTTCATAGCCAAAAACCACAGCCTACGTTACGTACCTGTAGAAGTCCTTTCTAATCAAGCAAGCAAGCAACCTAGAACAATAAACAATGCTCTCAAAATGAAAAGAATACTTTTTCATAAGATTCATGACATCAAGAATAAACTACTCATTATTATTCATGCTGATAAAAATAAATGTTCAAAAAGAGACAAGTTTTTCTCATACAAAACCTCGAGCTTTTTCTCAAGCCCTCCACTCTGAAAACCTATAAAAACAAAAGGTCATAATATCATGACATATTTTCACTGAAGACCTCATTGCCAAACACAAGAGCAAATAATCTCTTTTTCAATAAAGAAAATAACCAAGGAGTTGCAAGATTTCAAAAGCAAATTGTTATTGGACTCACATCGAAATAATTTTTGTTTTCAAAATGCAAGATCAAGATTTCAAGATTCATTCTAGACCCATATTCTTCCACCAAACTGAAAAGGAGAGAAATGAGGGAATAGCCTCTTAAAATCATTATTCATCTAAGTTAGTGACATAGCACACTTGGGGGCAATGACCAATACAAGGGGACAACATTGTGTTTAAGGAAAATATATCATCCCTTACAACAAGACAAGGGGGCATTTTGGTTTACAAAAGACAGCTCGATCCTTTCAGCAAGGGATACCGAATGTTTTTGCAGTGAGACGAGGGGTAATGAATAATCCTCTCAAATTATTTGATGAGACGGGCAAGCAAGTGGGTCACGATGGGCACCGTAAAAGCTGAGTTATGTAAACAAATCTGGAAATAAACTTACATGGGCCAACTCGAGTGGGCTAGAAAGCCAAACAACAAAGATGACTCAAATCAGATAGCAAGATCTCACCAACCAAGCAACGAGAAGACTAAGAAGAAATGGGGGGCCTATATTTCAAATCAGGTAAAGATGCATGCATATCATTTAAATTTTGAGACATTGGACAATTAGTGTTGCAAATTTTATTAGAGAAAACTCTAATAGAATCCATCAAGTGGAAGGCCAACTTGAAATGGCCAAAGATCAAAATTGCTTTTGAAAATTTTTCATTTTTGAGAATTTTTCAACCTAGGCAGGCCGCCCATGAGAATTAGGCCACCAGAAAAATCTCTGTATTTTTCCACCACCTTTTAGTTTCCACTCCTGAGGTAGTGCATTTCATATCCTACTTCCATCGAGCGCGCCTTCGAGCCCTCGTCTTATCTCCATTCGAGCGCGCCTTCGAGCCCTCGTCTTATTTCTTTTCGAGCGCGCCTTCAAGCCCTCGACCATCAAAGGTAGTGCATTTCCTATCCTACCTCCATTCGAGCGCGCCTTCGAGCCCTCGTCTTATCTCCATTCGAGCGCGCCTTCGAGCCCTCGTCTTATCTCCATTCGAGCGTGCCTTCGAGCCCTCGTCTGAGTTCTTTTCGAGCGTGCCTTCGAGCCCTTGACCATCATAGGTAGTGCATTTTCTATCCTACCTCCATTCGAGCGCGCCTTTGAGCCCTCGTCTTATTTATTTTCGAGTGCGCCTTCGAGCCCTCATCTTATTTATTTTCGAGTGCGCCTTCGAGCCCTCGACCATCAAAGGTAGTGCATTTTCTATCTTACCTCCATTCAAGCGTGCCTTCGAGCCCTCGTCTTATCTACATTCGAGCGCGCCTTCGAGCCCTCGTCTTATTATAAAAAAAAATCTTTGTATTTTTCCACTGGGCAGGTAACCCATTACAATGTGACCATCTGGGCCGGTAACCCATTACAATGTGACCATCTGGGCCGGTAACCCATTACAATGTGACCATCCTATACTGGGCAGGTAACCCATTACAATGTGACCATATGGGCTGGTAACCCATTACAATATACCAACTGGGCAGGTAACCCATTACAATGTGACCATCTGGGCAGGCAACCCATTACAATGTGACCATCTGGGCAGGTAACCCATTACAATGTGACCATCTGGGCTGGTAACCCATTACAATATACCAATTGGGCAGGTAACCCATTACAATGTGACCACCTGGGCTGGTAACCCATTACAATATACCATCCTATACTGGGCAGGTAACCCATTACAATGTGACCATCTGGGCCGGTAACCCATTACAATATACCATAAAAAAAAAAATTCCTCATATTTGTCAATCATTGGGCAGGTCGCCTGGAACAATTAGACCACTCGCGAAATTCTTCGCATTTCTTTTATCATTGGGCAGGTTGCCTAAAAACAATTTGATCCATCCTATAAAAAAAAAAAAAAAAAACAAAAAGTGAGCCGTCTTCCAAATTTCTACATCTCTTTGTAAAAGTTATATGTCAATCGATTGTTTTCGAAGTTTTCAAGACTCCTTTTCCGTATCTACTTTTCTTTATAAATTTACTATACAAAGCTAAGAAAAATGAAATTTTCCAATATCTTGGTATTGTAAATATTATAAAGAGGGGGCAACTGTCATAACCCAATTTTTGAACAAATAATAAAAATTAAATATAGTTGACAATGGGGTTAAGACAACAAATTTTGAAGTTTAGGGATGTAATTTGAGAGTTAATTGATCAATTTTGAAAGAATTAAGGACCTAATTGAATAATCTAGGAATTAAGGACTGTTTTGTAAACAGTGTACCAATTTAGGGATTTAATTGAAATTAATCAAAAGAGGGCAAAATCAAAAGAAATTTTTAATTTGTTTAGGGGTCCAATTGCAAAATTTCCAATGTTCGGGGGTCAAACTGAAACTGTCCACGGGTTGCTTGAAAACGTCGCCGTTCCTGGTGGAATCCGTTGCTGCTGAAATGCTGCCATGGCTAGCGGAACAGCCGTGTTAGACTTCTCCATCCCGATTCAACGGGCTGAAGATCTGCAACAGATTTGATCGCCATGGACCACGTCTCTCGCCCCAGATCATGATATGGAAGATAAGAGTCCTGCCTTTAGAGGCAATCGGTTGAATGCCTATAAAGGAGAGGCAGAAATCAACACACAAAAGGAAAGAAGGAAGGGAGAAATAAACCCAGAAACAAAGGCAAATCAGAGCATAAATAGAAGAACAAGAAAAAACAGAGGCGACAAGATTAACCCAGAAAAACAGAGAAAAACATAGCATAAATCAACACAATATGCAGAGAGAAAGAGAGAACAAGAGGACAGCACACAGGACGAGAATTATCCTTGAAATTGTCTTCGTCCCTGCAGAAAAAGAGTAACCCGGAATCAGTGAAAAACTCAAAGAAAACCGGCATACCCATTATCTTCTTAGTTCGTTCATCTCAAAGAACTGTGAAAAAAAAAAGACAGTGGGCATAGCTGGGAGAGAAAGGAAGCAGAAGTAAAAGTCATAGGCAGGCGAGAGGCGACCACCACGTTGCAAGCATCTTCGTCATCTTCAGAAAAACAGGTACGCCCCTTCAATCTGTTTTTGCCTTCTGTGAATTAGTGTTGCAAGAACACTATGCGAAGGTAATTTAATTACCTTTGCACTGTTCATGCACACGTGAAATCACTTCACGCGTGCTTTCTTTAATTTATGCCCAGCCGGGTCACTAGCTTGGGCCAGTGACTTGACCGGGCTAGCTGGGCTTAGCCTAGCCCATGTGGGCTGGGCTGGGCCCAGCCACCAATATACATGCTGGGATGGATTTAGCCCAGCCCAAAAAAATAAAAAAAAAAACAGAAAAATAAAAAAGAGGTAGAGAAAAATAAAAATAAAAAAATGTGTATGAATAAATAAAAATAATGTAAATTTATTGGTTTATTCACTAACGCCAGAGTTAGGAATAAAAATACCGGTTTAAATTTATATTATTTTTTATTCGTTGTATTTTATTTTATTTAGCTAGAAAAATAAAAAAAAAATATGTGCATGCGTAAAACTAAATGTGTTATTATTTATTTATTCATTGCCGCCAGAGTCGGGAATAAAAAAAAAACATTTGATTTAAATTTATTTTTTTAGCTACGTAATATTTATCAACGCCAGAGTTGGAAATATTCGTAGTTAATATTCACTGGCGCCAGAGTCAGGAATATTGTAAGCAAATTTTCATAACATAAAAAAAATAAACATTTAGCAATTTAAGACGAAACTAGCAATGCAGCCTGCCTCAGGCAGGACGTTTAAAGGGTGATAATATCTTCCCTTTTACGTAACCAGTCCTAAACCATAAAATCTCTGTTGACCAGTTAGGGTTCCTAGTGACCATAATACTAGGTGGCGACTCCTTATCCACATTAAAGAACATGATGCCAGAAATATGTTCTTTCCAAAGATTTAAGAAAATTTTTTAAGGCCGCCGCGATGTCGGGTGCGACAATGCTCTCGGTGCCTGTTTCAAACCATACAATGATTTGTGTAATTTGCACACATGAGATGGAAGAGAAGAGTCAACGAAACCTGGAGGTTGTTTCATGTAGACCTCTTCAGTAAGAACACCATTGAGGAAGGCATTATGAATATCAAGCTGATGAATCTTCCAATTTTACGAAACCGCGATAGAGAAAACCAATCGGACAGTGGCCTGCTTAATAACTGGACTGAAGGTTTTAGAATAATCAATACCTTCCTGCTGGGTAAAAGCTCTAGCAATAAGGCGTGCTTTGTAGCGCTCAATACTACCATCAACACGACGTTTGATCCGATATACCCATCTACTGCAAACAACATTCATCGAAGGATGAAATGGAACCAAAGACCAAGTATGATTTTCGCGTAAAGCGGCGATCTCATCACACAGCATTATGCCAAACTGCATACTAGTCAACATCAGAGAATGCAAAAGGCGCAGAAGAGGGAGAATACAGTACCCGTGTGGAGGTAGAAGTAGCAGCAGCGGAAGCAACCAGATTAGCTGTCTTCGGCTGCCGCGGTCTAAGAGTCATAGGATGTCTGCTGTGTGCTGGTGGAGACGCAGGGGAAGACGGTTGTAGCGAGGAGACCTGTGGCAGCTGAAAATTAAGACGTTTGTTGTTACAAATGATCTTATTTTTCGAAATTAACAATTGAAAGATACGTAAAGTAGGATGACCTAGTCGACGATGCCATAAATCGGCAGAGGCAGAAGTGCAGGGAGACCAATAGGCTTGAGGAACTGACGTGGCGGAAGACTTGGTCAGGGCATAGAGACCATCTTTACTCTGACCTGAGAGAAGGACTTCATGGGTGTTGAAATCCTTGACATAAAACACACGAGGGTGAAATTCAAAATAAACATTATTATCAAGACAAAATTTCTGAACAGAGAGCAGAGGTTTTGTGATTGCAGGAACATGAAGAACATTAGATAAGGTGAAAGAACGATGTGGTGTATATATTTTTGTATGACCAAGATGAGATATAGAAAGGCCCTTACCATCACCAACATGCAAATTATCATTACCAAGATACGGTTCTGAAGCGATCAAGGTGGCAAGATCAGGTGTGACATGTTGATTGTCACCGGTATCTAGAAACCAATCAACAGAACCGGTTGAGGAGAGATTGCATTGCACCAGGTTGGCAGTAAGTTGCTGGCCATAACCTCGTTGCTGGAATTGAGGGCAATGGGGAGCTGTATGGCCGAAATTCTGACATAGTTGGCAGGGTGGATTCTGCCCCCTATTGTGCTGCCAAGAGCCTTGCTTATTGTCACCAAAGGAGGAGTTTTGGAAGCTGCGGTGATCAGGTCTGGAGCCAGCAAATCGGTTGTCTCTGCTGTTGGAATGGTTGGGACGCCAGCCACCGTTGAAGCGGCCCCTACTGCGGCCATAATTGCCAAAAGTCTGGTGCTGCGCAACAAGAGCAGAAGATGGAATCCTGGGTGTTGGCAGCAGAGGAGCATGTATGGCAGTAGAAGATTTATGAAGAAATTCATGTGTGAGGAGATGGCTGTGAAGATCTGCATATGGTAAAGGTTCAGCCTTGGTAATAAGACTGGTAACTAAGTCTTTAAACTCTCCCCGAAGACCACAAAACATATATAAATTGAAATCTTCAAGCGAAATTGGCCGACTAGCAGCGGCCAATTCATCAAATAAGGCCTTTGCTTTTTGCATAAATTGAGTTACTGATTCATCACCTTGTCGAAGATCCTGAAGAGAGCTGTGAAGTTGCATAATACGAGAGTTGGAGGTGGAAGCGAGATCTCGCTCAAGAGTTCCTCAAGCTGAACAAGAACTTTGACAGCCAACAACAAGATGCAAAACTTCCATAGATAGGGAGGAAAGAAGAGCACTTAGAATGAGTTGGTTCTGTTGTTTCCATGTTTGAAAAAACGAATTTACCTGAAGAGAGATACCATCATGGGCAAGAACATGTGTTGATGGACATGTGTTGGAGCCATCAACAAAACCAAAAACTCCTTGGCCTAGGAGATAAGGCAGCATCTGCATACGCCAATATAAATAATTGGTGTTTGTTAATTTGAGGGAGATGACTTGATGAGTGTGAGAAAGGGAGATAATGTTTGCGGTAGCAGAGGCAGCAAACGTGGGCTGCAAGAGGAGGCGTTCACCAGCCATGACAGAGGAGAATCCAGGTGGTGATGCAGTAGAGGAAAGAAGAGGAGGTGTTGCAAAAGAAGATGGTTGCACTGTCGAAGAAGAAGAAAGCTGGACTGCTGGTGCTGCAGAATTTGAAGATGTATGTGGCAGCTGTTCCATTGAAGAAGGGAGGCTGGGAGGTTGTGAGAAAAGTAGGTTTAATTTATTTTAGGGTTTTGTGGCTTGATACCAAGTTGAGAATAATGAAATGTGTTAAGGTTGTGCCTTAAGCCAACCTTCCTATTTATATAGAGGCAGTAGAACACTGCAGTAATTGTAATGATTACAACATCCTATATTAGAATCCTATTATGATAGATACATGAGTAACTGTAATGATTACAACATCCTATATTAGAATCCTATTCTATAATATGTGTTGCTACCCAATTTCTGACCCATGTTTTTGATATATTTTCAAAAAATTCCAAAAATAGAGAAAAACAAAGAAAATCCAAAAAATATGTTTTTTAATATATTTTCATCATTTTAGCATTTTCAACGTCGTCCAAAAAAGAATTTAAATTTTTAAGGGTCTTTCGAACGCGTTCGACTTTTCACGCGTCATTTTTAAAATCATTGATTTTCCGCATTTGAGTCGACGTTGATATTGCTCGTTTTCAAAAAAAATACAAAAAAAACAAGAAAAATCAAATTTTACAAAAAAAAAGAAAGTTAAGGGACCAATTTTGAAAACTTCAAAGGCAATATTTTTTGCCTATAAATACTGGTTTCCAACACTTGCAATGAGGGGGGTTCATTTTTGCAAGGGGGACAATTTTGTAAATAGGAGAGAAACACAACCTAACCCTAAACCTGTCTCTACCAAGCCTGCCGCCCCCCTCCTCTCAGCTGGTTTTTGAATTTTTCTCCCCAGTTTTCTTCTCCTAAAAGACCCCGGCCAAACAGCCCTCATTCTACCCAAAGAAGCCGCCCCCTCCGGTTTCAATTTTTGGAACCTCCAGCCACTGCTCACCAGTTTATTCTTCTCAAAAAACAGCCAGCCGCCGGCCATCTTCTTTGATTTTTTTTCTCCCCAGAGGCCGGCCAGTTCAAAGCCACCAACCTCAACCCCTCTCTCCCAACAGCCATCCCCCTCACCTTGCTGTTCTCGCCGACCACCTCTCCATTTTCCTTGCAGGAGAGAAACCCACCGGAGCAGCCATCATCGTTTTCCCACCGAGAACCAGCCACAGCTCTTCTTCCCCTGCTGCTTCCCCCTCCACCGATCTTCCTTCGACGGCGTCTCCTCCAAAATCACAGACCCGACCCAGCCTTCTCTCCTTCAGCCGACCTCCAGCAGCGGCAGCTTCTGCTCACAGCCGACAGACCCAGCTCATCTCCATCGACCCGGGAACCGGCAGGGCTGCTCCCATCACCTCAGACCCACAGTCTCCATCTCCGGCTAACAGCAGTTCTTCTTCCCCCGAGCGACGGCCGAACAACAGCCTCCAACGGCGGCCCGCAGCAGCGCCGTTCACAGATCGGCAGCCTCCGCCACTCGTTGCTCCGACTTCCAACACCCCCCGCCTCCGACAGAACCACCAGCTGAAGAAGAAAGAAGATCGGGACAGATCTGAGAAGGGGAAGACAACTAAAACAGATTTGCTTGTTGTGATTTTTGGGTGATTTGCAGGTAACGGCTTTGCTCACAGCCGACTGGAGGGTGAAGAGGGAAGCAAGACATTACAGATCTCCCCACACCTCTGGATTTCGAGGCAGCGCGTGGACCCACGCGCCGCCAGTGCGCGGCGGCGCGTGGGAGGACGCGCCGCCACTGTTCATTCTGTGTCAGACGTGCCTTCAATGCAATTTCGGGAGTTTTAGGGACTGTTTTGTAAATTTTAAATTATGTAATGTAATTTTTATTTATTTATCTTGAATTTGTATTTGTATTTGTATTTTGTATTTTGTATTATGAATGTAACAAAAAAAAAAAAAAAGAAAAGAAAAGAAAAGAAAATACAGTGAAAGTGTAGGTGTGTGTTTGTATTTGTTTTATGAATTTTGTTATTTTATTTTATTTTATTTTTTTTTAGGATAAAATTGCAAATATGTTAAAAGAAGAATTTAATATTTTGATCGGATCACGGTTAAGAATTATTAACTTATACGTAAGTGATATTTCTAATTTCCGATGAAAGACAATTATTAAAACTTCTTTACACACATCAAATTCGCGAAGCAGCTATACCTCAGGTAGGGTGTGTTAGGGGTGCTAATACCTTCTTCTAACCACAACCAGTCCCTTACCCCGCGATCTCTGACAAGACCAGTACATCAGGTTTCCTAGTAGCCCTCAAATTACTAGGTGGCGACTCCCAACGAAACAAAAATTCAAGCAAACGAACAACACAACGAGATGATAAATCGCCAGCCGATGCCTGGCGCGCTGATTTTTTTTGGGGTGCGACAATATGATGGAACAAAAACATTATGTTCTGGCTATAGTCAAATGTCATTAAAAATATAGCTCACTGGGGAAACAAAGGCAGGCCAATTGTGGTTGAGTTGTAAGAGAATGATTCAACTCTTAAACATCTTATATTTGCAC
>NC_133297.1:2509860-2562856 GCF_005239225.2 Populus alba | reverse complement strand
AGGATATTTGATGATTATCAAATGGAGCAGGCAAGCCAGCTTTAACGAACATAGCTTTCAAGAGCATACTTTGCGTGTCACTGATATAGTAACAGGTTATAGAGGAGGCAATGCAATTATAATTTCAGCTTCCGAGGATCGAACGTGTAAGGTTGATGTGATCCTTGTTGAAAACAATTATCTTTCCAATTGTTATTCACAGTGATTTATAATTTATTTTCATTAACTTGGACAACAATTCATACTTCTATCAATCAGTTGATTGATAAAATTATTTAATTGAATCAGGATATAATGAGCTATAATTGGCTATTTTTGGTTTTACTAGTACGCATGTTCCAAGTTTTATTTATGGAATCATGTGACATGAGTTATTAACTGTAAGTTATGGAAATTTTTTTTGATAACTGAATTCAGTATATTAGTGATATCTGATTGCTTGAAAAGGTTATCAGAGGATCCATCCTAGTATCTATGTTGGGCTGGTGCATTTTAATCAAATTAATTTTAAACTTTAATAATTTTAAATTACGTACCCAGGAACAATTTGGGGAAAAATAACATGTTTCTTCAATAAACTTACATCAGGATATACTTTGATGTTTTTATTTGCTGGCATGATTTTTGAGTGACTTGGATCATCCAGTTCCTTCTGCTGAAAGACTCTAATCCTAAATAGGGACTGTATTTTATTTATTTATTTATTTGTTCAAATAAGAAAATTGAATTGCTATTTGATTTATGATCATGCTATTTCTGAACTAAATTCCACATGGTTTTGTCTATATATCCTGTGCTTGGCACTCTATCGTCTGAAACATATTTGGTTCATTGTATGTATTATGATGTAGTTTGTGGAGCCGTGTGTATTTGTGCAAGCAATGCACTCTTCCAATTTTTTTTAAATGCATGTATTTTGCTTTTAATTTGTTTCATGATATGTGCTAACCTTTTATTCATTTCAATGTGGATTGTGTTAGGTGTGGAGTTTATCTAAGGGGATATTATTAAGAAATATAGTGTTTCCCTCAATAATTGATTCAATTACGTTGGACCCTGGTGAGCATGTATTCTATGCTGGTGGCAGAGATGGTAAAATACACATTGCTGCGCTCGGTGCTGATAGCTCATCTATCAAAAGTCATTGGTTGCATATCATTGGTTCATTATCTAGTCACAGGTGCGTGATTTTTCTTGAAGATCGATGTCATAAATGCGGGCAATCTTCTAGCATGAACCGTTTTGTGTTACGAAGTTTTCATTGAGCATACCATTACAACGAAGTAACTCAGCCTCTTGCATTTATATTGGCATGTTAATTGAAATTTTTAGGTGCTTGCTTTATCGTATTTAATTATGTGGTGGAGCTAGGCTAGCCATGGTGATTAGCAGTTTCTCCAATTGCTGTCCTTCTTTTTCATGATGACACTTACCAATTCTTGCTTTTTGACAAGGGCCTGGATCTTGAGATTGCTAACATGCTATATTTAAGAGACTTTTCTCATTGATCTGCAGATTTAAATTTCACTCCTAGGGAACCTTGTGTATTTTCTTCATAGATTTTTTCAAATCAAAAGACAACAAGCTTGGTTTCCTATGCTATTTTGAAGGTTCTTGCATGATCTTTATATGGTAGTAAGCATCATTCATCAGCATTTAAATATTTTCTGTTATCTTTACTTACACATATTTTGTACTGAACAGTAAGAATGTAACTTGCTTAGCATATAGTACAAATGGAAATGTCTTGCTTTCTGGATCAGAAGATGGCATGATTCGAGTTTTGGGACCCAAAAACGCATAACATAGTTTCGGGTGTTCAAGCATGCAAAAGGTTTTGCTCTTATTATCTAAACTCCTGCTTGCTTATTTACATATGGTTTTTGACTTCGTAATTTTTTATCCATTCATTCTATGCCTTCATTTATGTGTCGTGATCTGACATAACATGTATCTCAGGTCCTGTGAACAATATCAATGTTCTTAAGCGACCAGCTTACTTGAACCCTCGAATGTTATCAAATGTACAAGCTTCTTCAAGAAGGCATGGATTATCATTACCACCTCCACTCAGTAAATATATCAATACAATGGATGAAAAAGTCATTAGTGCAGTCGTTAATCTCCAGGCTACTTGCAATAACCCTCTGGATGCTTCATCCATCAGCTCTCAAGTGATTAATTGTCAAATCAAAGAACTCCAGGTTCTTAATTGCTCAACAATATTCATTCTTCACTTCTTCTTTTTTTATGTAGATCACCGCACTGAGTTTTTCCATAACTGCTACTGTGATGAATGTTGTTTTGGAAAGAGCTCCCTAATGATGTCTGTCAACAGCGTATAATTTCTATAACTGATCTACAAATGTTGATTCCAGCAACAAGGTTCAGCTGCTGCAGCTGAAATGGAGGTGGAGAAGCTAAAGCTTGATTGCACGCAATCGATGCAAATGCTTCAGAGGTGGAAGAAAACGTATGACAACTTGCATGAATTTTGCGTGGACGAGCTTTTAGAGGGGTGTAATGTGAAAAGTGCAAATTAGATGTCAAAATGAATATTTAAGTATTTCTCTTTGCACGAATGGCTTCAAAGTTTTTGTTGGTGTATTTACCGATAATCCGAGGAACCTCCTTTTTAATTCTTTGTTACCATGTCCTTCATTTTTGAAATTTTCATGTGCTGACCATAAAAATATAGCAGTCATCCTGAAGGTATGGGGAAACAACGTTAGAGTTTTGGATTATTATTGAGATTTCTGGTAACATTTTTATCTGACACTTTGAGCTTAAATCATGTTACAGGCATTCCATTGAATCTGGATGAATAATCGCTTCACATTTTTCCTTCTTATCAATTGTGTCAGCAAGTATAGAAGTCCTCTTATCCCTACCTACAGGCTGGGCATGCCAAGAGAAGGTCTACTTAGCTTTTTCAGAGTTTGTTTCGAAGGTTATAGAGATTGATTTTTAAAATGTTTTTTTTTTTTTTAAAATACATCAAATAATTTTTTTTTTATATATTTAATATTATCACATCAAAGTCTAAAAAAAAAGTAATATTTTTAAGCAAACATGGTTAAACTGCGATATTAAAACGGTGTTAGTCTTCATACTCTAGCTCTCTAAATTAATTATCTTTGTTTATTTATTGTATATGAAGTTGATCTTCCTTGTCGCGGGACTAGCGTTGCCATAAGGACCGGGTGCTCTCAGTTTTGATCCATCTTCATTACCAGTCATATGAGCTTTGCTTTCAGTTTTGATTCTCTTGCTCTCTAGATTGCAATGATTGCTTAATTGGTGAAAATGAATTTGTATAATAAGTACTCCAAAGCTTTTTAAAACGTTTTAATGGGATTTTTTTAGCAAATGTAAGAAAGATAGGCAAAATAATAAACCACAGCTCATGCCAGCGTCATAGGTTGGGTGGATTCAAGTTAAAGAGTTGACCTAGGTCACAGTATTTTTTTAATTTTTATTTAAAACAATAATATTTTAGAAAAAAATTTACAAAATAAAATGATTTTATTTATATATATAAAAAACATTACATCTTGGGTTTTGATTCGGTTAGAGTTGACTTGATATAATTAATAGGTTTTCAAAGCTAATTACATACTCAATTGAATCAAAATCTGGTTTGAAAGATAACTATATATTCAATTGAATCAAAATCTAGTCTGATCATCCATGTCAGATGATTTCTAGATCCACAACAATGTGATCAACCATTAGAAGGGAAGAACTCCGTTAATTTTATTGACTGTAATTGCACATCTTTACCCGTAATCACTTCGCGGGGACACAAACGGTCGTTGTGTGTGGGCCTGGAGACTGGAGCCATTAAATCACAAGAAAAAAGCACAGAGCCCAAAGAATAAGAATGTGAAGCCCAAGATTTACTATGGAAGGCAAAAATCAGCTTGTGAGCTCATCTGTAGTTTCGTGACGCAAACTACAAACACCCGTAAAGTAAGATTTACATGCCTGAAAGTCTGATCGACGAAACCCTCTTTCGACACGCTTTCATTGAAGGCAAAACTAGCGTGCGCTAGTGAAAATGGGCTCACCAAAAGTTGACGCCAAAGCCAAAACAATCCCTGGATGCTAAAGATGCTTTGACTGTTTGATTTGAGCAATTTGGCAATACGAAAACGATCCAAGTTGGTGTTGAAAATCATGTAGATAGAGAGAGGGGAGGGGGGGGGGGAGTGAGAAAAGCAGGACCATCTTTTATTAAATTAATATCATAAAAAAGCTCATTCTCTTCTCTCACTTACAGCCTGCAGTCCCCGATGATAGAGGGAGCTAGGGTGGAGAAAGTGGGGGAAGCAAAGAATTATTAAAATATTAGGTTTTGATGTTATTTTAAGGCTGTGTATTCACAGTGAATGAATGGGACGTGGGGAAGAGAAGATAAGGTGGTGCAACTGTGATCATGCAAAGTGAAAATAAAAAAAAAAAGACCAACCCAACAACAAAATCTCTCTTCCCTGGATTCTTTTTATCCAATCGAACCTCTACTTGCAGAGAGCATGTCTCTTTATTCATGTCTTCTTGATCAATTATTTATTATTTTAGTGAAGAAAGAGAGCTTTAAATTATTCCATATTTTAGTGAGAAACACAGAGAAAGAGTTGGGTAATTCATCAGCAACCTGGAGTCTGGACAGTGCTTTGAAATCTGCAGGCCCGGGGTGGGTGTTTTGTGTTGGTGCTGCAGAAAAGAAAGCAGGCAACACTGAAATATATATATATATATATCATCTCCTATTCACAGCCAACCAACCTCTGCAAATTATAACTCTACCATTGATGACGCCTCAATACAGGATCTAAACAAGGTTAGATTTTAAAAAAAATCAACTCAAGTATGTTAATTTATTCTGTATAAATAATAAATTAATCTATTCAATTCATAATTTAATCGTTGTATCGCATTTACAAAACTACAGCCAACTCCGCAGCAATCAACTCCAGAAAGCTATATTACAGATTGATAAGGAATTATAGGAAATCAGTGTAAGCCGAAATTAATCAAAACATTGTCATCCCGATATCTCTGACCAAAATCGTCCTAGCTTGTCGTTCTGAGTGGTCCTAGCCGTTAACACTTTCAGTAGACCGGCCTGCATGTCTCCTTATCAACGTCTACATCATTTCATAATGTGCTGAAACCGGGTCCGTGAGAGTAGGGCCACCGATCTGGGGATCGAATTGATGAGAAGATTTTTTAAATTATAAAACAATGATAGAAATTTAGGACGTGAAATGGAAAGGAAATTGTCCTGAGCTAGAAGCAATCAGAAACCTGCCATCATGTTGGAGCAATAAGTTTGTTGTCTGCGTTTTATTCTTGATTGCTGCACCCGTAAAAACAGAAAACGAAGAGTTTCATCTTCTTCGATTCTCAGGCTTGTCTTCGTGAAATGACATTTCCCCCCACTATCTATTACACTCCACTGGAATGTGCTTATGTGAAGCAAATTAATCGGTTTAATTTGGGTTAATAGATAAATTTAAAAATAATATTATTTCAAGATTTTAAAAAATAATTAAAATAATAATCTTTTTAAAAAACTAAATTAAGTTTTAATTGCCAACAAAATTAATTAAATTTAACAGGATCAACTTCTATTCAATTTATATTAAAACCCAATTTGAGTCAGTTATCAAGTCAACAATTATTCAAGCTAACCAACTATTTCAGGTTAAACAATTTTGATTTGAAAGGATAATTTCCATATTGAAGCGAGAAAAACTCTAATTAAACTTTGAAATATGGGTGTAAGTCGGCATGGTGCTGCCTCTTTGTAGCTAAATATTTCACATGTTTTCCTAATCACTAAGAATTAGCTATCTTCCAATAACAATGTTTCTTCTTGGCAACAAAATTGAGCACTATTTTGTTAAGTAATACATCATCTTAACTCAATGTTGCTTTATTTTACAAATCAATGTTAAATTACATTAAAAATGGTTGTACATGATGTGTGGTTTATAGTCATATCATTAAGGTCTCATATATAACAAGACAATTCTATATGTAGCTTCAAATATGTCCCAAACATTACACAAATATTTAATTTGTCAAATATTACAAAATTTGTCTAGAAACTTCTACCATATGAAATAATAAATTTTTAAATTCTACTCGATCAGATATCCGGTTAGAGATGTATACTTAATCTCACAAAACTGGTCAACAAACATTTTAAGATCAAATTTAAATTTAACTTAGTTTGTATCATCTTCTTCTTCTTTAAAAGGATTTGACATTGAATATATATATCATGAAAAATATTTTTTAAAATCAATAAATTAGTACCAAGCTAAAAAATGGATGGAGCACATTGAGAAATTATAGCCATTACCTCCACTATTTTTACTATAAGGATTTCTTTGTATAAAATAAAAAGGCAATGACTGTTATTATAATGTGAGTAATATAATTAAAAAAAGAAAAGCATAAATGCATTGTTTTTTTTTTTTTGAATTTAAATCTTAAAATTAATATTAAGAAATTATTCTCTTATATAAATATGCTAGCTAGGACATGTAGAGGGTATAGCTACATCTTTATGGTTGTTTAAAAAAAAGACATTTAGAGTGTGTTTGGTTTAGAGTTGTGGTGGTTTTTTGTCAAAAATACAATACCTTTTAAGCACAAACTACACCTCTAAAAACTACAAAAACATACTTTTTACTTAAAAAAGCACAAGCTACTTTCCATTCAAACACCCTCTCAATCTTGATTTATATATAAATTGATTTACGAACTCATAATAATTAAATAAAAAAAGGTAAGGAAAGAAATGGATAACTTAGGGGTTAAAGATGCCCTTTCATCTTTGTAAAGCTATTCACCGCCATTGTAGAGGTCGTTGGGCAACTCCAGCACATGAAGCTGATGAGGTGGGAGGTTGCAGCAGAACCTGATCCGTCTCGAAAGGCGTTCCCGTTTCAATGAGAGGAGGAGATTAATTTAGGGAGTAGATGTTGTTTTATCAGGATAATGCAGGAGGTCTTTCCAAGTGGACCATTGTCACGACGTTTGCATCCACCGCCAATACATCCAACGGCACTGGATTCTCACCGCCAACCGGGAAGAGTGTCTCATTTAAAGGAGTCTGGTGAGATTTCTGACACCTGTCAGGTGAGTGGGGTTTTAAGGGTTTTTTTATTATTATAATAGTCGCGGATTTAATTTTAATTAATTGGTGCTAGGGTTTTTGAGAAGGAAGAAAGTGAATTTTAAGGCAAAGTTATAATAAGAGGAGAGACCCCAACAGTTCCCACTAAATGTAATGTAATAATATAGCTGTAGTGTGTAGCATAATAATCGTAATCATTCATGCACCATCAAAAGCACTTATGGCACTCTCTGCTGCAAACAGTTGGTAGATCTGAACCCTTCACAGCAAGGAAAGACCAAACAGTTTAAGTTACTCCCTTTCAACGTCCTATTTATGGCAAATTAGCTCATTGTTTTTCTTAAGACGGTGTTTGATTTTGCTTTCTTACCTGTTTTTTAAATATTTTTTATTTTAAAAAAATAAAATTATATTTTAAAGCATTTTTGAATGATTTGATATATTGATATAAAAAGTAAAAAATATTATTTTTAATAAAAAAAACATTTTTAAAAAGCATGTTATACTATAATACCAAAACACACAAACCTGGACATCCCAATAGATTAATAACCTGGACATCCCAATAGATTAATAGGTTAATGTGTTAAATATTGAGAAACCAGATCTAAATCAAGTTTTAATTTAAATTAATTTTAACATTGATTAATCTAATTCAAGTGATATAACGAGTTATTTGCTATGTAGTTGATCTGTCTAAATATGAGTTATAAATAATTTAAAAATATATTATTTCACATAAAAATAATAAATTTAAGTTAACTTATCATTGGTAAAATAATTTATGATCGTTTAATGTTTTACATTTAGTATCGAAAAATCTATAACGTTTGTCCCTGATCTTTTGGAGTTGCGCAAATCAAAATGAGGTAGCAATACATACTTGGTTAAGAGGTTCCTGGAGGAAAAGATTTAATAAGAACACAAACTTGGATGGAAAAATTATAATCTTGTCACCCTAGCTCTCTCTCTCTCTTTTTTATATATATATTTATCTTATAATGTAAATATTAATAATTATAACTTAAGTATTATATAATTTAATATTTATTATCAAATTGTTACATAGATGACGTATTTAATAACGGAGAGAGAGAAAAACAACAAGAAGAAGAAGAAACAAATGCTCCCCAACTTTGAGATAACAAAGTTCCAAAGAATAATTCAAAAGGAATTATTTACAGAATATATATATATATATATATATATATATATATATATATATATATATATATATATATATATATATCGAGCACCTTGTTATATATATTCTTTCACACTGGTTTGATAGTCGGTTCCCGATATCATCACTTTTTTTATTTAATTTTTCACTTTCATTTCTTCTCTCCATACTCTTACATTTCTTCCTTTCTTCACAGCAAATTCTGATAAAACTCATAGTCTTCTCTTTTATCTGTCCCATCCCTGTCTCTCATCAGCTTCTCAGTTATTTCCACAGCCCCCTTAAATAGTTTCTCGTTTTTTTCTTCCTTTCCCTCAAAGTATTCTCTCTCTATCTGTCTTTTTTAGGAAAGAGAGTGCTGGTCAATCTTATATAAGCCATGGAAATTGACCTGTTAAAGTCTGCAACAGAGGATCAGATGGAGATGATGATGATGATTGACAAGTTTCCTGAGTTCTACGGTGCCTGTAACGATGTTGCTGATCATTTATCCCCAACTGATCAGTTTCTTGCTGCCAGTGTAAGTGATAGCTCCGTCCCGCATTTCAATACTGATAACCCACACATCGCTAACTTACCTCCATTTATGAACCTACCATCCACTCTATCTTTTAATAGCAATAATACCCCAATTCAAGACCATTCCCCGCGAGCTTTCTTTTCCAGTCCATCTACGTCAAGATGGAGAGGTCTTGGTGAATTACCAGGCACTGCAAAAGACTATGCTACACCATCACGAAAGAAGAATTCAGTGGCGGCAATGAGGGAGATGATATTTCGAATTGCAGCCATGCAGCCAATTCACATAGACCCTGAGTCAGTGAAGCCACCAAAACGTAGGAACGTGAAGATATCGAAAGATCCACAAAGTGTTGCTGCACGCCATAGAAGAGAAAGGATAAGTGAGAGAATAAGGATACTTCAAAGACTAGTCCCCGGAGGGACTAAAATGGACACTGCCTCTATGTTAGATGAGGCAATTCATTATGTTAAGTTCTTGAAGACCCAAGTGCAGTCACTTGAGAGAGCTCAAGCTAATAGGCCAACAGCAACAACTGGGATTGGATTTCCTGTGGCAATGACTAGTGGAAGTTACCTTCCAGTGGGGAAAGGATATCACCAACAGCCTGCTAACCATCATCATCTTCAAAATGTTCAGCATTATGGAGATGCTTAGCTCATGGGGGCACTGAGTGAGCTGGATTTATAAATGCATTTTTCTAGTGAATAGTGATGTTAGCTTGTGGGGTTGTCAAGAGCTAGCTTTTATGCATGGCTATTTGTTCTATCTTCAGATCTTTAGGCCCTGCATTAATCCTTGTTGTATTGACATCAATAATTACAATCTCTGAATACGATGCCCAACTGTTCAAAATCTTAGGTGAGCATGCCAATCTTTGTCTTGCGTTCCTTTTTCTCTTTTAAATTTCTTTCCCTTGCATATACCTAGAGGCCTCCTTATTTTGTGATGATTTCATGGCACTCAAGATCGCGTAATTCTAACAACAGAAAACGAGGGATCTGACGAAATGTGACAATGGTATTAATACTGACACAGTTGCTATGATAGTATCTCGCATTGGCGAAGGAACACTTTCACGCTATATATTTATATATGTGTGTATGTGTGGGAAACTAGGAAAGGAAAATAATAAATGCTGGTGGATGAATGCACTATAGTACTTTTTTGGTCAATATCTTGGAGAAGAGGATACAAGATGATGTAGATGAGATATGTTTCTCCTTTTCTTTCCTTTTTTAAAGATGAAAAAAATTACTCCAAAATAATTCTAGAGATTTCGAAAAAGTATTGGATAGATTTATTTTATATTATCTTCAGTTCTTCACCGTTTTCAAATTAAATTTAGGATAATAATTACTAGCATAAGTTTTTTCCTTAAACTGGCGGAATATTTCTTATTCTTGGACATATATATATATATATATATATATATATATATATATATATATATATATAGAGAGAGAGAGAGAGAGAGAATGGACTCTTTGCTGATAGACCAATTCTTCCCCACTTGGTCGGACATAAGAATATTTACGATTTTATTTGTAATTAATCTAATTTTAGCTATTAATGAATTTCAGCTATTAACGATTTTATTTGTAGTAGAGATAGTGTTTGAATGTGGACAAATACAAATAATTATTTTAAATATTCTTTATATATATATATGTTTTCATTTGCTTCTTCTTATCTTTTTTTATAATATATTAAATTTATTTTTCTTTAAATGAACTTTCAACTTTTTTGGGTCACTTTTTCAGTCATTTCGGGACACATGGCCCTTGAAAATCTTTGCAACCCGCGTTCGACGGTTGTACAATGGGACAATCTTGAAAAGGGAAAGCATAATTGATCGAGCACAATTAAATAAATTCAAATCACACACTTATTTTGGAGTTAATTTATAAGAAATATGACTGTAATTTGAGTGTAGACAAATTGGTTCAAAAGTAATTTTTAGTTAGATTCTTAGTCAGATTTGGATGCTCAGCATTGTTAAATCAAGAACTTTTTTGACCAACTAGATTACTGCCAGATTCTGTTATATAAAATGATTTTATTTCACTTCGACTCCTTCATCAAAGTTGTAGTTCTAGATGCATAGATGAATTTGGGCTTTTAGGTCGCTTGATTTCGATACCAGAAGCTTAAGGTATTCCCGTTTGAATATCTAACGTGAAGGTAGAGAATTCTGCCGCGAGAAGGATATTGACCTGAGTCTGCACTAAAAAAACTCTGTTTGGCCTAGTTTTTTTATTTTTGTTTTTAGTTTATACTCTCAGCCATATCAGGATTCTCGGCATTCATCAGTTTTTGAGTTAGACCTGGAGATCCCTTTTGACCAACCAAATTACTGCTAGATTCTGTTCTGTAAAAAAAAATTTATCTGACTTCGACTCCTTCATCAAAGTTGTAGTCCTAGATGCGTAGAATAATTTTGGCTTTTGAATCACTTGAATCCGATACCAGAAGCTCAAGATATTCTCATTTGAATATCTAACGTAAAGGTAGAAAATTCTGCCGCAGGAAGGATATAGCCCAAGTTCGCGGGGTTAATTCGAAGGATTTTTTTTGGACCAAGGATTAAATAAAAAATTGTTAAAATAAGGGATTGAATTGAAGAAGGATATTGAAAGCTGGAGAGGGGAGATGAATCATCATAAATGACAGTATTTTTTCCACACCAATAAGGAAAATGAGACCTTGCAGCTGCACCCTCCAGCTGATTTTCTTTCCTTTTTTCACTGCAAATTCCTGCTGTTTTTCCTTTATCATCATGCCTGATTTTGGGAGCTGCAACCACATTTTTTCTGGTCTCATTTCAAAGGGAGCAGTTGGCCCTATGGAAGGAAAGAAAACAACCAGACCCTCCTCTAAAATTGGAAAGAAATCAGACGTAAAGCACCAGCACAAAATTAGAATATTGCAGCTTCCTTTTGCGTTTTTTTTACTGCAAATCAGTAGGGATTTACGTCCTAGGATTAATGCATTGAATCCTTCCTAAATGGAGACATATTTAGACTATATATAAGCCCCTCTAATGACCTAATGGGGGAAGCAAAAAGGCAGCAAAAAGAGAGCAAAAAAATAGCACAAAGAGAACAGAAAAATAAAGGAAAAACGCAAGAGAGGCAGAGTAAAACAAAAACGCAGAATAGAGGGAGTTTTCTTGCTTGCATTCTGGTGTCACCGTGAGGGAAGAAAAAAGACAAGACAGAGAGGGAGTTTTGCTTTAAACGTTGACAACAACGTGCACTTGTTTTTTATTTCAGCTGTTGCAGAGAACCATTTCTGCAAGACCTGCAATTTGTTGCAGTAAACCATTTCAGCGAGACCTGCAGGTAAGTCCTAATTTTCTCTTCCTTTGCTGCCTTTAAATCTTTTGTATATGTTTTGTTTTTGCACATTCGTTTTCAATTTTAGACTGACTGTGTTAAGAGGGCTAGCTTCTGGTGTTTCTCCATTTTTTTTCTTTCTTTCGCTGTTTCAGATTTAAGGAACCAGGGAAGGGGACTGTTGCTTCTTCATCATCAGCTCCCTTTCCTGTTAAGTGTCCTTCCATGCTCTTTAATTGAAATAGCCGGCCAGGTTTTCTTTGGTTTTTTTATTCCGTGATATAATTGTATTATAACAGCATGCCGTCCCAAGCTTTTCCTTTTTGTATAAAGTATGGCAGTTTCTCCCGGATGACATGAAAAAAAAATGGGTCATGATTCATGGACATATGTAGCAGGATGTTGATTTCAAAATTTTACTTTGAACGATTTTTTTTAAGATTTGGCTTTGAACGATTTTTGTCACGAATTGTTTCAAACTTCTTGCAGTTCTTGTAATATAAATGATGGCTTGCTACTTTCCATTTTGGTGTTTACGTTTAATTGTGATGTTATGTGTTTCGATAAAAAAAAATTTAAAATTTTTCTTGTGTGTTGCATACGGCCAATACCCTAAAATGTTTTTAATTCCTTTTTTATATATGTATAGAAAAATATTTGAAGTTTCGACAAAGGTGTTTTCGCATGGATTTTGTAAACACAACAAAAAAATTATTTTCTTGCATTTCTGGATTTTACAACATGTTTGTAAAACTCCAAAGGGTATTGGCCAATATTTCAAAAAAAATATAAAAATCCTATTTGGCGGGGAATTAATCTATTATTCACCGCTAATGTTTGGATAAAAAAATCCTTAAAGGACGAATATCCAAAATATTATTGGGAGTAATAAATCCGCACACATCCGTGAAAGAAGCCTTGATTATAATCAAAAACATTACAAAAATTTTCTTACTCAACGGTTTACGAGCCGTGAGAGTATAAAAATATTAAAAAATATAGGTTTTTTTGTAGCGCCCTAGATTTCTAATTTTTTTTGGCCCATTTCCTTGTGATTTACGAGTCGCAAACTCTTGAAATACTAAAGGGAAAAATGAGCTTTCAAAGCACATGGAATCTCCTTGGATTTCTATCCAAATAAATTTTATTTGAATCAAACCTAGAAAAATTGATGGGATTAGAAAACACCAACACCATAGCAATTATAGAGCAAACCAAACACCAAACAGCTTACCTTAGGTAGGGCGTACTAGGGGTGCTAATACCTTCCCTTTACGCAACCAATCCCTTGTCTTAGAATCTCCGAAAGACCAATTAGGATTCCTAGTGACCAAAATACTAGGTGGTGACTCCCTTTACAAAAACAAAAGACCTTGAAATCAATCAAAAGTCGCCGCGCTCCGCCGCGAGGTGCGACATGTATTAGGGATAAAATCCTAGTCCTTAGATGGTGTGAGGCTCCTCTCTGTCTTCTTTGTCATAACCCAATTTTTGACCATTTTTATTTAATTATTATTATTATTTTATTTACTAAAAAAAACGATAAAAATGATGATAAAAAAAAATAATAATAATGATGAAAAAAACAAGTAAAATGAAATAAATAAAGAATGAATTAAAATTTGGGTTAAGGGCAATATGATTGGAAGTTTTGGGGTTTAATTAAACTTTGGAATTAATTTAATTAATCCAATTAAAGGTTTAATTGGAGAATTGATTAAATTTTTAGACTTAATTAAGCTTGAAATTAATTTAATTCATCCAATTAAGGATTTAATTGGAGAATTGATAAGTTTTGAGACTTAATTAAGCTTGGAATTAATTTAATTCATCCAATTAGGGGCTTAATTGGAGAATTGCTAAGTTTTAGACTTAATTGGACTTTGGATTTAATTAAATTAATGAAATCAGGGACTTAATTGAAGAAATATCAAAGTTTGGAGTTTAATTGGGGTCCAAATTGCAAAGATTAAAATCCAAGGATTAGTTTGTAGAAAGCGCCAAAATACAGGGGTCCAATTAGAATTTACACAGGGGCTTGATTGCACGATTTCAGAACTTCAGTGACCAGATTGAAAATTGTCATTCCCATCACACAAACGGCACCGTTTTTAGAAGCTGTTCATCGCCCTCTTCGCCTTCTTCCTCAGGAGCCGTTTTCTGGCAGTAATGGCTTTGAAGCCGTTTCGAATGGTTGGTATTCTCTGGCTATAAAGCCAGAGAAGATGAGAGAGCACAGAAGGGGGGGTTGGAATCACAGAACCGAAAAGGGGGGACGAAAAAAAAAAAAAAGGGATTGAACGGAGAATAAACCCAGAAAAGGGAGGAAGAAATCGCAGAACAAAAAAAATATACCCAAGGGGGAAAGAAAACACAGAACCGAGAGTATAAATCCAGGGTTAAAGGGGAAGAAAAACCCAGGACCGGGAGGTTAAAGATCCCAAACGAAAAAAACCAGAGAGAAAGTCCAGAATAATAAAAAGAACGCAAGACCAGAATTGTCATCATCTTCAATTCTTCCAGAAACCAGCCACTGCCATTCTCCAACACAACTGCACCAGCACTGCCAGCGCCATCGTCAACTCATCATCTTCTTCATCCCAGCAGCCACGCCAAGAACCGCTGAGAGGGAAAGAACAGAGACGGAGAGTCACAGAACCAGAGCAAAAACAAAGCAACGAACCCGAGAAAGCTTGGGTCCAGCCAATCCCCGGTTCCAGGATCCTTAGCATAGTAGTCTTCGTCCAGAGTAGGGGAGTTCGAAAGCAGGGACCAAAGTTTTTTTCCTTCCTAAACACAACTCAAAGGGGAAAAAGGAAAACAGAGAAGGAAAGAAACCATTTCGCGCCTGCAGACAAAGAAAAATCCAAAGGACAGTGGAGCTACACCGGGAAACAAAAGATAAGAGCCATCGCGCCATCGTCTTCATCACCGTTCTTCGCTGCACAGGTAAGTTTCCCTTCTCTGCATTCAATAAGTGTCAAATGCAGTGTGAAGGTAATTTAATTACCTTCACACTATTCATACACGCGTGAATTAACTTCACGCGTGCTTCTTCTTCTTCTGTCCAGCCGGGCCACTGGCTTGGGCCAGTGGCCAGGCCGGGCTGAGTCTGGCCCAGCCCATGTGGGCTGAGCTAGGCCCAGCCCCAAAAAATACAAAAAACAAATAGAAAAAAATAGCAGAAAAATAAAAAATAAAAAAATAAAATATGTGCATGCTTAAAAATAATTTTTGTTTTAATTTAATTATCGGCGCTAAAGTAGGGAATTACAAAATATTGATCTAATTTTTTTTCAGCTACGAATTTTTACCAACGCCAGAGTTGGAATTATTCGAGCTCGAATATTCACTGGCGCCAGAGTCAGGAATATTATAAACAAATCATCATAGCATAAGCGAATAAATATTTAGCAATTGAAGACAAAACCAACAATGCAGTTTGCCTTAGGCAGAACGTTTAAGGGGTGATAATATCTTCCCTTTTACGTAACCAATCCCGAACCATAGAATCTCTGTTGACCAGTTAGGGTTCCTAGTGACCATAATACTAGGTGGCGACTCCTCAAACAAGACATTTTCCCCTAAAAGAACCGGATGCCAGAAATCTGTTCTTTTTCCATAATTAATTCAAGAGAGAATTATTTTTTTAGGGCAGACGCGATGTCGGGTGCGACATTCTTTAACAGCTAGCTGTGAACGTACATAGCCATTCCCTTGTTGAATCCGTTTTCATTGCAACTGCAGAATTGACATGAAAATAGGTGGCACTCGTATAAACCAAGCTGGCTTGCGGACGTAAGGACAAGGGAATAAAAGAAAAGTCAGCATGAACGATTGCAAAGGAGGGAAAGAGTTGTAGATGGGAGGTACTATTCTAAAAAATACAAATAAACAGTACCATAATGGGTTGTTTCAAAAATGGTGCTGCCTTTTTCAGCTAAAAAAAAGGAAAAAAACGATGCGAAGTAATGTATGATGGTGTTGTTTATTGTTGAAAAAAATAAGGCAAAAGGTAAACAATGCAGCAGCCACGTAATGTTTGCGGCAGAATTTTTGCTTTCTCATTAGATATTTAAACATGAATATCTTGAGCTTCTGATATCGAAATCAAGCGACTCAAAAACCCAAATTCATCTACACATATAGGACTACAACTTTTATGAAGGATTCGAGGTGAGATAAAATCGTTTTACATAACATAATTGGGCCGCAATCTGATTAGTAAGAAATGGTCTCCTGATCTGATTCAAAAAATGACAAATGCCGAGCACCCCGATATGACCGAGAGTATAACCTAAGAATAATTACTAGCAAAATCGTGACAGAAGCAGAGTCTTTAGTGCAAAACTCGGGTCAGAATTCTGCTCGCGACATAATTCTCTACTTTCACGTTTAGATATTCAAATGAGAACATCTTGAGCTTCTGATATGAAAATCAAGCGATTCAAAAACCCAAACTAATCTACATGTACAAGACTACAACTTTTATGAAGGATTAAAAATGAGATAAGTTCGTTTTGAAGAATAGAATCTGGCTACAGCCTGGTTGGTCAAAAAGGATCTCTTGATTTAATTCAGGAAACTGACAATGCCAATCATCCTAATTTGACTAAGAGTCTGCCATAAGAATAGTGAGCCTTAGGACCCAATAAAGGTGTAGGTCAATTCTTCAACATGTCATAAGTGACAGGATATAGTTGGGATGGTTGGCTATTGCATGAAACCAAATCAGAATTCAAGCCTAAGTTGGAATAAAAAATTGCGACAATAATAAAATCAATTTTTTAGTGCAACTTCTGATGGCTTTATCCAACCTTAAAGACCAGATAACAAAGAAATGAATTTAGCATTATAAAGACTCCTAATTAGCCTAAGAATCCTGACAATTTCGGCAGCAAAGGAGAAGGATAAGGAGAGCAGATGCCAGCTGAAACATGGTTCGAAAAACATTTCCTTCTCCTTTGTTTTTGTCAATCTCCTAGTAACATTGAACTAAACTCCTGCCTTCAATTTAAAAGGGATATACACCATCTCCATTAGCATATATGGCTCAAAAAAATGAGTAAAAAACAAATATAAATTTTATAATTTTTTTCTAACGAGAATATATTTTTATATAAGCAATTCAATTGTATTACAAAACACTAGATAAAAATTTATATAATTGTTTGGAATCCAAACTTATTAAACTTCATCCAATCCGTTTAGCCAAGAATTTAACGGTTCATCTAATTAAATACAAATCAATGTTTTGTTATGAAAATAATATTATTTTATTTTTTAATTAAATAATCAAATTAAATTTTAATTGAAACAATTGAGTTCATCAACCTAATAAATTTAGATTTAATAACATTGTTCATATTATGAAATTTAAAAAAATAATGAAGATCTTGAAATAAACTACAGTTTAATTATTTGCATATAGTATAGTTTTTTTTATTATGATTCGATGAGAGATAGCTTGGTTTAAGAATGAGAAAGCATATTAGTGTTTCATTGGAAATGGCAGAACAAAAATAGAATTCTGTTGTATAAAGAGAGGAAGAGGGGGATTTTTATTTTTGATCACGGAGGACTTGCGAGAAATCCACGTGAAGATCTAACAAAGCTATGGGCTTTATTTTTCAAACGTGGCAAAGATGAGGACGTGTTGTTGACAAACAAATTTTTTTTTTTTTTTTTTCGTCCTGGGAGTCATTATAATTTGAATACGAACTCCTTAAACTCCTTTCCAATAAAGAAAAGCATTGTTTATGTGTATGTTAATTTTATATATATATCATAAATACATTTGTAAACTCAATTGAAGGTTATGTGTGTTAAAGAATCAATTCAACCTAAAAACTTAAGCTATTAGGTGAGATTCCAAAATATAATTTATATTATTTTTCGACACACCCTCTTATATGAAAGCCATTTGGGCTTAAAACTTGTATAGATTCATACTACTTTGTGCTTAATTTTTATCACATAAATAGAAATTGTGAAATTTGAACTCATGACCGCTTAGTCATTAAGGCTTTAATATCATATCAAAAAATTATCTCAATCTAATAGCTTAGCTATTAGGTGAGGTTCTAGGATATGATTTATAATATTCTCTATGTCAAAGAATCAATTTAACATAAAAGCTTAAGGTATTAAGTAAGGTTTCAAAATATAATTTATATTATTATCTAACAACGTTATCATTTTTAAGAGCCGAACTATTAAGGAAACCTGCTAATTTAAGATTTTTAGTCAATCACACACTTTTATATGGGTTGAAAAATAAAAGCAATAAAATTCAAATTAAAAAAGTTTTTTTTTTATAATTGACTATTTACCACTTGATTATTATTGATTAATATTAATTGAAGCACTAACTTATTTGCCATGTGAATATTGATATTACACTTGCACGGAGACATAATTATTAAATCTAACTTGTTTAATAAGTTGATTTAAAAAACCCAAAATTTAAAGTCTAATTGATGTTTATGAATTGATAATAATTTAACTAATTTTTTTTCAGATCAATACTTAGACTGAGTCTGATTAGTATGCAAAGGAATGACTATAAACATATTTGAATTCAAATATTTGTAAGAGAATGGGCACAGGCTTATCTGATGCAGGATTAATTATTTGTTTATTTTCAAATCAAAGAAAGTCTTAATCACATCTCAAATTTCATAGACATAGTCAAAGCTGAATGATTAGACACGAAAGCAAAAAAGAAACTAATGCACGCACAAATCATTTTTTAACCATTTACTAATTCTAAACGTGGCCCATGTTGAACTTACTTTAAACTAGAATTTCTATATTAAAATAATACTGTTTTTTTTTTTTTTTGAAAAAAATAACTTGAATTGACATGTAAACTGGGATATCACTTTAAAACAGAAACCTCGAGGCAAGTTGAAATCGACTAGTTCCTAATTATAAATAATTTAAAAGGTATCTGTTAATATAAAATATTGCATAAACAGGAGAAGTAGAGGTAATTATTTTCGGTTTGATTTAGTTTATTTTGATTTTATTAAAATAAATAACTAAATTGATTTTAAAAAAAAATTGAAATCGGTTCAAACCGATTGATTTCGGTTTGATTCGGTTTTTTAGGACAAAACTTGTTCAAACCGGTTTGGTTCGGTTTCAGGTTTAAAAAATCAAAACCAAACCAAACTAGTCAGTTTTTTTAAAAATTTAATCGGTTTTTTGTTATATAGTTTTGTTATTTAACTATTTTTTTTAATTTTCTCGGTTTAATTAGTTTTTTTATTTTTTTTCTTCCCAAAAAAAAAAAAGGCACTGTGATGTGATTGGGAAACTTGTATCGCTCCCTAGGATTTTCTTATTACATCCCGCTAAAGATACTCCTTTTTTTTTTTTTCAAGAAATCAAAGCTTCAATTTATTGCTTTTCCCAGGTGCCAATGTGATTTCGCTAAAGTGCAATTCCACGTCATTGCAGAATCATGAACTCGGTCGTCGTTCCCATCCATCTTTGAAAGTCGGTGACCATCTGAACAAATTCAATGGCTTCTCCCCATGTTGATTAGGAAGATTGTGTGCAGATTCCCATTTCTTCTGATTAAGCTTAGGACGGAATTTGACATCCAGGCCGCGATGACGACCATTGATTATTCAATTTTAAAACGAGACGAAGCCAATTAATTACAAATCACGTGGATGATTGATTTTTAATCTTTCACCTGGTCTTATTCCAAGACAGGAAGCCGTGTTGGCTGTCTTCGTTTTACAAAATGTATGGGAAACTACAGTTTAGTCACCTAGTATACACATGATTTCAATTAAATTCTTCAAATATAAAATTGAGCAATATTACCCTAAAAAAGCTATAAATTTTAATCAATATCGTACCAATCAAAAGAGATAGAGATAAATAACTCTTTCAATATGTATATATATTGTCATGTGATCTCTTACCAATCAAGACCAGAGTTGCAAGTGATAGAAAAAAGAAATTGTAAGACTTAGTTATTAATCTGGTTGTTTTTCAACAAAATATCGTTTTTTTAAAATTTATTTCTTAGCATAAAATGTTTCTATTTGTTGCACAAGATTTATGAATTTTGGTAGTAAATTCTTTTGATGGCTGTAAATTAATATGGGACAAAATTGAGTAATGTGTGGTCGTTTAGGGTAACTTTGACTAATCTCGAACTCTAAGAACTTAATTGAAACGGAGTATACAGTTGAGGGACGGAATCTTAGTCACTTCACTATATAAACATCGAAGCCTTCAGCTAATTCTGCATCAGACATTGAGATATCAATTCATCATTTCTTCTTTGCTTCCAAGCCATGGCCAATTGCAACGACGAGCATTTCGGTCACGATAAGTTCTTGCTCGATCCAAAGGAAGCTAGTTTGAAGGAACTCGTTCTTCTCTTATTCTTCTCTGATGTACAAAGCAGAAAATTCGTTGACTGCCCCGAAGAGAACCGGCTGAGAGATATTAATCAACGATGGCTAATTTTCATCTCGATTCTTGTGCAAAAAATCCTTCTTTCTTGCAGGGAACCCCTGGCTCAAATAGGGCATGCTATAGAGTACTGGTTAAATCTTATCTCAAACAACGGTGGCCCTTTCAAGCTCCTGTTGAATTATCTGAAGGGTATGTGCAGCTCCCGTGAATTTTTATTTTTTCGTGGCATAAAATCAGGGAAGAATTAGAGCATAAATCAGTTTACTTTTGCATTGAAAAAACGTTTTTGGTCACCTTTTGATCGAATCTATATATGTCCATGCATGAGTGCATGCAGTTTCAATCAACCCTTTAATGTAGAATATGGGGTTCTAATAGCTATTGTACTTATGCAGACAAGGTTGTGAGGCCGGATGAATCATCGGCAACGTTTAGATCTGCGGTTGGACATTGTGACTGGAGAGTAGAACTAGACAAAAGTAGCAAACCCGAGGAAATAAAATATAACTCTTCCTTGTCTTTGATGGCCGCCAAATTGTCATACGAAAACAAAGCTTTCATCGAAACCATCGTCAAAGATCATTGGAAAGTAAGTATCAGCACTAACACCACATGATCACACACACTTTTTGTTTTTGGTTATAACATGGATCGAGTTACATAAAACCTAACTGTCTAGCTAGAGCCCAAAACTTGTTCCCTTTTTTTTATTAATTTGTGCTCTTTTTTTTTTTTTTTAATTTATGTGCACAAACCTGGTACTTTTAATGTAGGCATATCCCTCAATTACAGTACAATATGTAGAATTAGTTTTGATCATATATACTAGCTAGCCGTGAAGAAAAAAAAGTGCAGTTAGAGGGATTAATGAAAATGTTTCACTGCTATCCCATGAGATGTAACGATGGTTGTTTTTCGTTTTCTTTTCTACAGATGGAGTTCTTGGGTTCCTACGACTACTGGAACGGTAAGAAGCAAGGCTTATACTTTCAAATTTCAATCATAGTTAATCAGTCCGTCCAGGCTAATAGGTTGATATGATATATAATTTAACTATTTGAAGTATATTACAAGTTACTTTAGTTTGAATTTGTGGTTAACCTTTTTCAATTAGAAAATTAGAGGTTATCATTTCTCGGAAAGAACACTATATGATAATGTTGTCACAACTGAGATGGAGGTCCGCATGATCTAGGAATTATTATCAAATTTAACACCATCTCTTTGAAATAACTCTTACCTAACCATTATCTTATAGAAATAACTCTTATAGTCAATTCACGGCAAGGAAATTTTAGCATGACATTTCAAGGATGAGAAAAAACATACACGTTGATAATATGTTAAGATTTTAAAATGATGGTCTTGTTTTTATTATAGAAGAACAAGATTTAGAATTTAAGCGTTGTTCGTAGAAAGAGAATAGAGACACAAAGAAAAGTAAACATGTTGTAAAATCCAAAGCTCTTGACTTTAAGCAACATCAGGTCAAGGGGATGTAGGCTGCGAGATACACAAGGAAATTACTTGACTGGTGCACTCCATTCTTTCTTCTTCTTCTTCTTCTTCTTCTTCTTCTTCTGGCATTGAAAAAAAAAAATACTCCATCTCGTAGGATAGCACGAGAAATCAAATTATTAATTTAATATTTTATTAAAAACCACAATCACACTTGCAACACACAAAATAAAAGAGCATATTTGTTTGAACATTTGATTTGAATGCCGCACAGGGTACCAGGAACGGGCCTCAACGCAAGCATTAATTTTTCAAGATAAGAAGGTTGACCCAACCTTAATTGTGGTGGCTTTCAGAGGGACCAACCCATTTGATGCAGATGACTGGAGCACAGATGTGGATCTCTCGTGGTATGACCTTAAAGGCATCGGTAAGCTCCACCGTGGCTTCGTGAAAGCCCTAGGCCAACAAGAGAATGGCTGGCCCAAAGAAATTGAACAAGGCGGTGACCATCTTTATGCATACTACGAAATCAGACAAATGCTCAGGGACATATTGCTCAAGAATGAGAAGGCAAAATTTATATTATCAGGGCATAGCTTGGGCGGGGCATTGGCTATACTGTTCGTGGGAGTGTTAGCATTACACCAGGAGGCTTGGTTGCTTGAGAGATTGGAAGGGGTTTACACGTTTGGGCAGCCCAGAGTAGGAGATGGACAATTTGGGGAATTTATGGTAGATAAGTTGAAAAGGTATGAAGTAAGGTACATGAGGCATGTCTACAGTAATGACATAGTGCCTAGATTGCCCTATGATGACAATCTTCTTTTATTCAAGCATTTCGGTCCCTGCATCTACTTCAATAGCTTCTACAAAGGAAAGGTCAGTCTTCTCTCGTTCTCTTATTTTGCTTGTAAATTCCAACCAGATGATTCTTTTCTTGACTCGATTATGTATCAGCAGAACTCAGTATTCAGTAAAATTGTTGACAAGTCACTAACACAGTCATTAATAATAATTGTGATTCGGAACACAGGTTATGCAAGAAGAGCCGAACAAGAACTACTTCTCTTTGTTGTTGATAGTCCCCAAGTACCTCAATGCTCTCTGGGAGCTTATCAGAAGTTTTATAATCCCTTTCCTCCATGGCCAGGACTACAGAGAGAGTTGGTTTATGAGACTGCTAAGGCTCGCAGGATTGATAGTTCCAGGAATACCAGAACATATTCTTCAAGATTATGATAATTCTACCCGGTTGGGATCCCTTAAACTCAAGGATTCTCAACAAGAACTTCACCAGGAGTAAGAACCGTAAAAATCAACACCGGCCGCATATAATAACTGACCAAGTCAGCATCGATTACCAGTTCTTTTGCAATTTATTTATTCTTCAATGTTGTTTTCTTATCTTTTTAAAAGTCTGTTTAGAATTTTATGATTTAAATAATGAAAGTAGCTATTAATTTCTATTTTTATGTAACTGTCTTGCTTATATAAAGCAACTCAGTTCTGCAGAATAAATTATCATCTTGTCCTGTTCTCCTATTTCTTTCATTTTGTCCAACAAGAACAATCCACGATGTCTTAACACTCTTATGACATATAAAATTGTTTATGAATAGATTTAAAGATAGGCTTGGTTGTTTATTTCCTCGTATAATTACATTATGAATGAATGATTCAGTAAGTCTTTGTTAGTGTGGTAAATTTCGCTTATGGATGTGATTGAAAAGTATATTTTATTTAAAAATAACATCAAATTAATTTTTTTTAATATCTTAAATGACTTTGATGTTATAATAAAAAAAATCTAAAAAAAAAAAAAATTATTATGTATTTTCAACAAAAAAAAAACTTTTGAGAAAGCCAATTACACACTTATTTTGGAGTTAATTTATATTAAATATGACTGTAATTTGAGTGTACCAAAAAAACAAACTACTGTAAATTTCTAATATCATATTAAGGATGAAATTAATAATATATTTGTATTGTGTTTGAAACAATTTTTAAAACTATATAAAGAAAGAAAAAACATACAAAAAAAAATTAAAAAATCAGAAAAAATATAAATTTGATAATTTATTCTAACAATAATATATTTTTATATAAGCAATTTAATTGTATTACAAAACATTAGGTAAAAATTTATATCGGTGTTTGGTATTCGAACTTATTAAACTTCATCCAATCCGTTTAGCCAAGAATTTAACGGTTCATCTAATTTAATCCAAATCAATGTTTTTTTATGAAAATAATATTAATTTATTTTTTAATTAAATAATCAAATTAAATTTTAATTGAATTAATTGAGTTCATCAACCTAATAAATTTAGGTTTAATAACATTGTTCATAGTATGAAATTTAAAAAAAATAATGAAGATCTAGAAATAAACTACAGTTTAACTATTTGCATATAGGATAGTTTTTATTATTATTATTTGATGAGAGATAGCTTGGTTTAAGAATGAGAAAGCATATTAGTGTTTCATTGAAAATGGCAGCACAAAAATAGAATTTCGTTGTATAGAGAGAGGAAGAGGGGGGATTTTGATTTTTGATCACGGAGGACGCACAAGAAATCCATGTGAAGATCTGACAAAGCGATGGGCTTTATTTTTAACGTGGCAAAGATGATGACGTAGTTGTTGACCAACAATTTTTTTTTTTTTTTTGAGTCCTGGAGTCATTATAATTTGAATACTAAAAAAAAAATTCCTCTCTAAGAAAGAAAAGCATTGTTTTATGTGTATGTTAATTTTTTTTTATATATCATAAATACATTTGTAAACTTAATTGAAGGTTATGTGTGTTAAAGAATCAATTCAACCTAAAAGCTTAAGCTATTAGGTAAGGTCTTAAGATATGATTTATATTATTCTCCGACATAACCCCTCAAGTGAAAGCCCTTTGGACTTGAAACTTACACAAGCTCACATTATCTAGTACTTGATTTTTATCAAATAAATAGGGATAGTGATATTCGAACTTGTGACCACTTGGTCATCAAAACTCTGATACCATGTCAAAGAAGCATCCCAACCCAATAGCTTAAGCTTTTGGGTTGAAATGGTTCTTTGACAATTTTAACATAATAGCTTAAGCTATTAGGTGAGGTCCAAGAGGACTACAAAAATAGAAAAAAATCAAGCTGTAATTTTTAGAAGAAATTCAAGGCCTAATTATATCCCATTATGCCCAAAAATGGAGGAAAAAATACAAATCAAGGTCAAATTAAATGATTATTGGATGAATTTGTATAAAAATTAACTCCAAGGACATAATTAAATTTTTAATAGGCCAATTTGATTTAATCATGGGTCAAATTGAATTTTAATTATGTTTAAGAATTAATTTGGGCCCAATTGAAGGATTTAATTAAGTGCAAGGACTTAATTATACTTTAAAATGGTCAAATTAAGTTTATTTGGGGCTTAATTGGTGAAAAATTCAGTTTTGGGGCATAATTTGAGCTTAATTGAGAGGATTGGAACTTTAAGAGATCAAATTGAATTTTTACCAAGTTAATTTATTGGAATCAGGGGTTAAATTGCAAGAAAATTGAAGTTTTTGAGTCAATCAGGGGTTAAATTGAAGAAATTCACAACCAATGATCAATCTGCAAAAGGCGCTGGCCTATATGGGCCTAATTGACAAAAACCAGGGGTTAAATTGAAAAAAATAAAATTTTAATGGTCAATTAGGGGTTAAATTGCATAAATCCAAGACCAATGATCAATGTGCAAAAGGCACATAAATCTAAGGTTCCAATTGAAGTTCGGTAAAGGTGTAATTGCATTAAATTAAAAGTTCAAGGTCAATTAAGGGTACAATAGCAACAAATTAAAAACGGGGGGACTGCTTTGAAATTCAGAGAAATCCCTAATTTAAACCTAAAACGGTGCCGTTTTGCGTATATATAAAAAAAGAACTAGACGACGCATCATCTGGTCGCTATTCATTATCTTCTTCAATTTTTTTCTGTAAAAATTGGTTCAGTCACTTACTTTGCAAGTGCATTCAATGTACCTAACGTCCACCAAATTTTCCAAACTTTACACGAAACTACTCACCAGACATCCCTCTACGTCTGGGTATGGTCGTCACCAGCTCACAAGCAAATAAACGGATGTGGCACCACCCCAAAGAGGCCACCTCAGGTAACTTGTAACTGCAGATTTGACAGTGCACCATGCCTACTGTCGCGGGGGGTCACAACGTTGTCTGGCGACGACGGAGGCTCTTTGTTGTGCCCTCAGTGTGAGGGGTGTTATGTGTTGGGAATGGTTTTTGGATTTAATCATAAAATTATGAGTAATGTTTAGGAGTCGCCACCTAGTATTATGGTCACTAGGAACCTATGGTCTGCGAGAGTTTGAGTAAGGGACTGGTTGTGCAAGGGGAAGACGCATCATCCCTAGTGCACCCTACCTAAGGTAAACTGCATTGTTGTTTGATTGTTTTTTTTTTTTTTTTTGGTCTTTTCTAAGGTTCAGGGCAGATCTCTCTTCATGAGAGAGTCACCTTATCGAGTTACATCCTAACCGTTCTAAAGTATAAATTTTAGCATCACATTTACACCTTGTATCTTTAATACCCGGGGGCATAATTTATCGTGTAATTTTAAACCCCACAAATATTAAAGTCTACATCTGGATCCTAAAAAAAATTGGAAAAATATTTTTGTCATGTTGGCCAAATCCTAATGGATAATCATAAACCGGTTATAATATCCATTTTTGGATTTAAAAAAAAAACATGAAAAAGATGCAATGTGTCATGTTTTTTTTTTTTTTATGAAAAAATATGCTTGAAAAAAAAATTTAGAATTTTGCCGTATGCAACAAAATATTTTTCTTTTTGAAAATCTTTTGAAATTTTCTTTTTTTGAAATATTTTGAAGAAAAACCGGTTATTTTAATACCGGATTTGTATTTTACAATGTAAATGTACAACCCGATATTATGCAAAATGAATAGAAAAATATTTGAGAAAATCACAAATTGTTTTAAAATGATTTTTGGATTTTTTTAAAAAAAATATTATAATATAATATATATTATATAATATAAAATATGTGGGCTGAGCCGACCCAGCCTACAAAAGGGTGGGCCGTTATCGACCCAAAATGGTTGGGCCAATCTCAGCCCGACAAGTATTTTGGGGCGGGGCGGGCCGGATCCGGCCCATAAATTTGGTCTGGGCCGCATCAGGTCCAGCCCATATCCCATGTTAATTATTTATGCAGAAACGTGAATAGTTATTGTTCACGTTTCTGCATGCAACCAAACGGTTGCAGAAGGTGTAGGCGGGCGGAGGAAAAGACTATCGTCAGCGGTGGTCACGGATGTGATCGAGAGGTTGAGCTGATGGCACGATCAGCGTCGCTGGGAGCAACGATGGCTGGAGTCGATCACGGGGAAGGAAGAAGGATTTCGCAGAGGTGAGAGAGAGGAATAAACGGTGACAGTTTTAGGCGTGGGGGGCGGCCGGCTTGTGGTTGGGATGGACACCTGTGGTGGAGATGGTGGCGGAGAAGCTGTTTATGGCTCCGTTTGGTGGATAGTTATTGTTCACGTGAATAGTTATTTGGTGGATAATTATTTCTGCAGAAACGTGAATAGTTATTGTTCACGTTTCTGCATGCAACCGAACGGTTGCAGAAGGTATAGGCGGGCAGAGGAAAAGACTATCGTCAGCGGTGGTCACGGATGTGATCGAGAGGTTGAGCTGATGGCACGATCGACGTTGCTGGGAGCAACGGTGGCCGGAGTCGATCACGGGGAAGGAAGAAGGATTATGCAGAGGTGAGAGAGAGGAATCAACGGTGACAGTTTTAGGTGTGGGGTGGGGCCGGCTTATGGTTGGGATGGACACCTGTGGTGGAGATGGTGGGGGAGAAGCTGTTTATGGCTCCGTTTGGTGGCTGGGGCGGCGGGGAGAGAGAGAGAGAGAGAGACTGCAGAAATGGGGCAGCGAAGGGCTGGTTTTTTGTCAACTTTGGACTCGATTTTCTCCTCCCTCAGGTCATCAACGGAGCCTCTATTTATAAACGGTGGAAGAGAGTAATCTCGTCTACATCGGGGTAAAATTTAAGCCATTGAATCAGCTGGGAAGGATCCCAATCATTGGTCCAAAGTAGGCATCCTGAGTTGTCAATTCTGCAGAAAAAGCTGCCTGAGTGGGCATTTTTAGGCTGGCGTCGGAGCTGATATGCTGTCATTCAGACTGAAAGATTCATATGGGGATGTAGAGTGACTGTAAAGGATCATTTTCATGCAAGTTTGGTTAAATTCGGTGGATTTTTGGTGCATTAAATGCACCTGAAAAGTAAGCGGTCGGGCAATTCCTTTCGGGTAAAAGAAGAAGATAATGAACAATGACCAGATGACGCGTCGTCTGGTCTTCTCCTTTATTTTTTTTTTAAATACTCAAAACGGCGCCGTTTTGCGTTTGAAAACAGATTTTGCCGAAGTTCAATGCAATCCTTTATCTTTCAATTTGTTTTAATTGAACCCCCAATTGACCTTAAACTTTGGATTTAATGCAATTAAGCCCCTGATTAACTTCAATTAAAACCCTAAAGTTACGCGCCTATTGCAATATGGTCTTTGGTCTCGGATTTTGTCAATTTAACCCCTAACTGCCCATAAAACTTTCAATTTCTTCAATTTTGCCCCCCAGTTTTTGTCAATTAAGCCCCTAAATTTTGGCGTCTTTCGCAGATTGGTCCTTGGCTGCGAATTTTGTCAATTTAACCCCTAATTGACCCCAAAACTTTAATTTTCTTGCAATTTGGCCCCCAATTTCAATCAATTAACTTGGTAAAAATTAAATTTGGTCTTTCAAAATTCCAATCTTCTCAATTAAGCTCAAATTAAGCTCCCAAACTTAATTTTTTTCACCAATTAAGCTCCAAATAAAATTAATTTGATCAATTTGAAGTATAATTAATCATTCAATTAGACCCAAAGCAATTCTTAAACATATTTAAAATTTAATTTGGCTCATGATTAAATCAAATTGACCTATTAAAAATTTAATTATGTCCTTGGACTTAATTTTTCTTTAATTAAGCCCCAAATAAAATTAATTTGACCCATTTAAAGTATAATTAAGTCCTTGCACTTAATTAAATCCTTTAATTGAACCAAAATTAATTCTCAAACATAATTAAAATTCAATTTGGCCCATGATTAAATCAAATTGGCCTATTAAAAATTTAATTATGTCATTGGATTTAATTTTTATGCACATTCATCCAATAATCATTTAATTTGACCTTGAATTTGCATTTTTCTCTATTTTTTTGGGCATAATGGGGAACGATTAGGCCTTGAATTTCCTTTAAAAATTACAACTTGATTTTTTTTTTCTATTTTTGTAGCCCTCTTTGCTTTGCTTTCTGTACATTGCCAGTCTTTATTTTATTTTTTTATTTTTATTTTGAAAAAAAATGATTTTTGGGGAATAACCCAGAATTGGGTTATGACACCTACTTTGAGCCGACAGTTGGGATCTTTCCCAACCGAATCAAGGGCTAAAAATTATTCCCCTGTAAAGACAAGATTACCCTCTTCCACCCCTATAAATAGGTGCATATTTCACGTTCGAGGGGAGGGAGAAAATCGAACGCAAAGTTGGCTGAAAACCAGCCTTCCTTGCTCAATTTTTTCTGCAACCGGTCTTTCTCTTCTTTCTCTCTCCACCGTGGCCTTCAGCCACCACCACCCTCATCACCTATCTTCCCACCATCTTCCACACCTCCAGTAGCCATCAAACCATCTCACGTGGTAGTTGCACCACTTCTCTCTTTCCTATATAAAATTCTTCTTTTCTGCCATCATGACCCCGACAGCAGCGGCGGCGGCCACCTTGCCCTGAAGCTTTTGTCTTTCCCAAAGGCAGCCAAGGCAGCATCTCTCTCCTCAGCCACTCTAATAGTTCCAACCACCAACTTCCCTTCTCCTTTGCAAGCCTCTGTTTCTTCTTCTTTTCCCCAGCTGAGACCAAAGCCAGCCATTGGCCTCACCGCCTCCAGTCACACTGTGCACCACCAGTCAGGCCATCGGTTCCCTCAACACCAAGTAAGCCTCCCTTCTCCCTTCTTCTTCTTCCTCTTTACTGTCGATGCATGAGAACAGTGCAACATGAATTATAATTTGAGTTGCACTATCTCATGCAACTTAGTCGTTGGGCTGCCAGTGACTAAGTTGCTTCAAGCTGGACCTGTCCTAGACTAGCCTAGTTGGCTGGGCCGGATCCAACCTATTCCCAAAAAAAATATATATAGGTTGGGCCGAGTTTGGCCAAACCATTTCGGGTCACTATCAGCCCATCTGTTTCTGGGTCTGTGCTTGGCCCAGCCCACATGTTTAAATAATATTTAATTAATTAATATATGTATATATAATGTTATATAAAATTTTTAAAAAAAAATTCAAAAAGAATTTTCAAAAAATCATTTCAAAAATTGTGATTTTCAAAAATATTTTTTTTACCAATTTTTTATAATATCGGGTTGTATATTTACACTGTAAAATACAAATCCAGTATTAAAATAATTGGTTTTCTCTGAAATATTTTTTTTTAAAAAAAATTCAAAACAATTTCAAAAAGAAATAATATTTTGCATACGGCCAAATCCTAAAATTTTTCCAAGTATATTTTTCATATAAAAAAAATTGCATCTTTTTCAAAAAAAAATCCAAAAATGGATATCGTAACTAGTTTATAATTATCCATTAAGATTTGGCCAACATGTCAAAAATCTTTTTTCCATTCTTTTTATAGGGTCCAGATGTAGACTTTAATATTTGTAGGGTGTAAAATTACACGATAAAGTACACTCTCAGGTATTAAAGATATAAGATGTAAATAAATACAATGCTAAAATTTAAATTTTAGAGCGGTTAGGATTTAACTCGATAGGGTAGAGAAAAAATTTTCCAAGTATATTTTTCATTAAAAAAAAAAATTGCATCTTTTTCAAAAAAAAAATCCAAAAATGGATATCGTAACTAGTTTATAATTATCCATTAGGATTTGGCCAACATGTCAAAAATCTTTTTCCATTCTTTTTATAGGGTCCAGATGTAGACTTTAATATTTGTGGGGTGTAAAATTACACGATAAAGTACACCCTCAGGTATTAAAGATATAAGATGTAAATAAATACAATGCTAAAATTCAAATTTTAGAACGGTTAGGATTTAACTCGATAGAGTAGAGACTCCCTCATGAAAGGATATCTACCTTGAACCTTAGACAAGACCAACGAATAGAAACCCGACCTAGAAAAACAATCAAACAGCAATCCAGCTTACCTTAGGTAGGGTGCATTGGGGGTGATGCGTCTTCCCCTTGCACAACCAGTCCCTTACCCGGACTCTCGTAGACCATAGGCTCCTAGTGATCATAAAACTAGGTGGCGACTTCTGGATATTAATCATAATTATGATTAAACCTGAAAAAACATTTCACAACACACAAAACCTCACACAACAAAAGCCTTCATCATCGCCAAACGACATCGCGTCGGCGCTCACGCCCCCGTAACACTACCTATGCTTAATTTTTATCACATAAACAGGGATGATGAAATTCAAACTCTTGATAGCTTGGTCATCAAGGCTCTGATACCATATCAAAGAACTATCTCAATCTAATAACTTAAGCTATTAGATGAGATTCTAGGATATGATTTATATTATTCGTTATGTCAAAAAACCAATTCAACCTAAAAGCTTAAGCTATTAAATAAAGTTTAAATATATAATTTATATTATTCTCTAACAATGTTATCATTTTCAAGAGCCAAACTATTGAGGAAACCCATTAATTTAAAAATTTTAGTCAATCACACACTTTTATATGAGTTGAAAAATAAAAACGATAGAATTCAAATTAAAAAAGTTTATATATATATAATTGACTATTTACCACTTGATTATTATTAATTGAAGTACTAACTTATTTGCTATGTGAATATTGATATTAAATCTAACTTGTTTAATAAGTTGATTTAAAAAACTCAAAATTTAAAGTCTAATTGATGTTTATGAATTGATAATAATTTAACTAATTTTTTTTCAGATCAATACTTAGACTGAGTCTGATTAGTATGCAAAGGAATGACTATAAACATATTTGAATTCAAATATTTGTAAGAGAATGGGCACAGGCTTATCTGATGCAGGATTAATTATTTGTTTATTTTCAAATCAAAGAAAGTCTTAATCACATCTCAAATTTCATAGACATAGTCAAAGCTGAATGATTAGACACGAAAGCAAAAAAGAAACTAATGCACGCACAAATCATTTTTTAACCATTTACTAATTCTAAACGTGGCCCATGTTGAACTTACTTTAAACTAGAATTTCTATATTAAAATAATACTGTTTTTATTTTTTTTGAAAAAAATAACTTGAATTGACATGTAAACTGGGATATCACTTTAAAACAGAAACCTCGAGGCAAGTTGAAATCGACTAGTTCCTAATTATAAAAAATTTAAAAGGTATCTGTTAATATAAAATATTGCATTAACAGGAGAAGTAGAAAAATTATTTTCGATTTGATTTAGTTTATTTTGATTTTATTAAAATAAATAACTAAATTGATTTTAAAAAAAAACCGAGACCGGTTCAAACCGATTGGTTTCGGTTTGATTCGGTTTTTTTGGACAAAAACTTGTTCAAACCGGTTTGGTTCGATTTTAGGTTTAAAAAATCAAAACCAAACCAAACTGGTCAGTTTTTTAAAAAATTTAATCGGTTTTTTTTTTTACAGTTTGGTTATTTAACTATTTTTTTTAATTTTTTTTGGTTTAATTAATTTTTTTTTTTTTTTTTTCATCCCTAAAAATAAAAAAAAAAAAAAGAGGCACTGTGATGTGATTAGGAAACTTGTATCGCTCCCTAGGATTTTCTTATTACATCCCGCTAAAGATACTCCTTTTTTTTTTTTTCAAGAAATCAAAGCTTGAATTTATTGCTTTTCCCAGGTGCCCATGTGATTTCGCTAAAGTGCAATTCCACGTAATTGCAGAATCATGAATTCGGTCGTCGTTCCCATCCATCTTTGAAAGTCGGTGACCATCTGAACAAATTCAATGGCTTCTCCCCATGTTGATTAGGAAGATTGTGTGCAGATTCCCATTTCTTCTGATTAAGCTTAGGACGGAATTTGACATCCAGGCCGCGATGACGACCATTGATTATTCAATTTTAAAACGAGACGAAGCTAATTAATTACAAATCACGTGGATGATTGATTTTTAATCTTTCACCTGGTCTTCTTCCAAGACAGGAAGCCGCGTTGGCTTTCTTCGTTTTACAAAATGTATGGGAAACTACAGCTTAGTCACCTAGCATACACATGATTTCAATTAAATTCTTCAAATATAAAATTGAGCAATATTACCCTAAAAAAACTATAAATTTTAATCAATATCGTACCAATCAAAAGAGATAGAGATAAATAACTCTTTCAATATGTATATATATTGTCGTGTGATCTCTTACCAATCAAGATCAGAGTTGCAAGTGATAGAAAAAAGAAATTGTAAAACTTAGTTATTAATCTGGTTGTTTTTCAACAAAATATCGTTTTTTTTTAAATTTATTTCTTAGCATAAAATGTTTCTATTTGTTGCACAAGATTTATGAATTTTGGTAGTAAATTCTTTTGATGGCTGTAAATTAATATGGGACAAAATTGAGTAATGTGTGGTCGTTTAGGGTAACTTTGACTAATCTCGAACTCTAAGAACTTAATTGAAACGGAGTATACAGTTGAGGGACGGAATCTTAGTCACTTCACTATATAAACATCGAAGCCTTCAGCTAATTCTGCATCAGACATTGAGATATCAATTCATCATTTCTTCTTTGCTTCCAAGCCATGGCCAATTGCAACGACGAGCATTTCGGTCACGATAAGTTCTTGCTCGATCCAAAGGAAGCTAGTTTGAAGGAACTCGTTCTTCTCTTATTCTTCTCTGATGTACAAAGCAGAAAATTCGTTGACTGCCCCGAAGAGAACCGGCTGAGAGATATTAATCAACGATGGCTAATTTTCATCTCGATTCTTGTGCAAAAAATCCTTCTTTCTTGCAGGGAACCCCTGGCTCAAATAGGGCATGCTATAGAGTACTGGTTAAATCTTATCTCAAACAACGGTGGCCCTTTCAAGCTCCTGCTGAATTATCTGAAGGGTATGTGCAGCTCCCATGAATTTTTATTTTTTCGTGGCATAAAATCAGGGAAGAATTAGAGCATAAATCAGTTTACTTTTGCATTGAAAAAACGTTTTTGGTCACCTTTTGATCGAATCTATATATGTCCATGCATGAGTGCATGCAGTTTCAATCAACCCTTTAATGTAGAATATGGGGTTCTAATAGCTATTGTACTTATGCAGACAAGGTTGTGAGGCCGGATGAATCATCGGCAACGTTTAGATCTGCGGTTGGACATTGTGACTGGAGAGTAGAACTAGACAAAAGTAGCAAACCCGAGGAAATAAAATATAACTCTTCCTTGTCTTTGATGGCCGCCAAATTGTCATACGAAAACAAAGCTTTCATCGAAACCATCGTCAAAGATCATTGGAACGTAAGTATCAGCACTAACACCACATGATCACACACACTTTTTGTTTTTGGTTATAACATGGATCGAGTTACATAAAACCTAACTGTCTAGCTAGAGCCCAAAACTTGTTCCCTTTTTTTTATTAATTTGTGCTCTTTTTTTTTTTTTAATTTATGTGCACAAACCTGGTACTTTTAATGGAGGCATATCCCTCAATTACAGTACAATATGTAGAATTAGTTTTGATCATATATACTAGCTAGCCGTGAAGAAGAAAAAGTGCAGTTAGAGGGATTAATGAAAATGTTTCACTGATATCCCATGAGATGTAACGATGGTTGTTTTTCGTTTTCTTTTCTACAGATGGAGTTCTTGGGTTCCTACGACTACTGGAACGGTAAGAAGCAAGGCTTATACTTTCAAATTTCAATCATAGTTAATCAGTCCGTCCAGGCTAAAAGGTTGATATGATATATAATTTAACTATTTGAAGTATATTACAAGTTACTTTAGTTTGAATTTGTGGTTAACCTAATTAACTAATCACGTGCTCATCCACTTGATGATAAAGCGTACTCAATTTCATTAATCTAACTATTTTTTTATTAAATTCTCGTATTTGAGTTAATTTTTAAAAAAAAATTAAAATTTTTATTCAAAATAATATATATATACATATATTATATATATATATATTATTTTAAAATTTATTTAGCAAACATAGAAATCAATCTTGGATTGAATCAAACTTCATACTAGATTTGATAAGTATGTTTTCAATTAGAAAATTAGAGGTTATCATTTCTCGGAAAGAACACTATATGATAATGCTGTCACAACTGAGATGGAGGTCCGCATGATCTAGGAATTATTATCAAATTTAACACCATCTCTTTGAAATAACTCTTACCTAACCATTATCTTATAGAAATAACTCTTATAGTCAATTCACGGCAAGGAAATTTTAGCATGACATTTCAAGGATGAGAAAAAACATACACGTGGATAATATGTTAAGATTTTAAAATGATGGTCTTGTTTTTATTATAGAAGAACAAGATTTAGAATTTAAGCGTTGTTCGTGGAAAGAGAATAGAGACACAAAGAAAAGTAAACATGTTGTAAAATCCAAAGCTCTTGACTTTAAGCAACATCAGGTCAAGGGGATGTAGGCTGCGAGATACACAAGGAAATTACTTGACTGGTGCACTCCATTCTTTCTTCTTCTTCTTCTTCTTCTTCTTCTTCTGGCATTGAAAAAAAATACTCCATCTCGTAGGATAGCACGAGAAATCAAATTATTAATTTAATATTTTATTAAAAACCACAATCACACTTGCAACACACAAAATAAAAGAGCATATTTGTTTGAACATTTGATTTGAATGCCGCACAGGGTACCAGGAACGGGCCTCAACGCAAGCATTAATTTTTCAAGATAAGAAGGTTGACCCAACCTTAATTGTGGTGGCTTTCAGAGGGACCAACCCATTTGATGCAGATGACTGGAGCACAGATGTAGATCTCTCGTGGTATGACCTTAAAGGCATCGGTAAGCTCCACCGTGGCTTCGTGAAAGCCCTAGGCCAACAAGAGAATGGCTGGCCCAAAGAAATTGAACAAGGCGGTGACCATCTTTATGCATACTACGAAATCAGACAAATGCTCAGGGACATATTGCTCAAGAATGAGAAGGCAAAATTTATATTATCAGGGCATAGCTTGGGCGGGGCATTGGCTATACTGTTCGTGGGAGTGTTAGCATTACACCAGGAGGCTTGGTTGCTTGAGAGATTGGAAGGGGTTTACACGTTTGGGCAGCCCAGAGTAGGAGATGGACAATTTGGGGAATTTATGGTAGATAAGTTGAAAAGGTATGAAGTAAGGTACATGAGGCATGTCTACAGTAATGACATAGTGCCTAGATTGCCCTATGATGACAATCTTCTTTTATTCAAGCATTTCGGTCCCTGCATCTACTTCAATAGCTTCTACAAAGGAAAGGTCAGTCTTCTCTCGTTCTCTTATTTTGCTTGTAAATTCCAACCAGATAATTCTTTTCTTGACTCGATTATGTATCAGCAGAACTCAGTATTCAGTAAAATTGTTGACAAGTCACTAACACGGTCATTAATAATAATTGTGATTCGGAACACAGGTTATGCAAGAAGAGCCGAACAAGAACTACTTCTCTTTGTTGTTGATAGTCCCCAAGTACCTCAATGCTCTCTGGGAGCTTATCAGAAGTTTTATAATCCCTTTCCTCCATGGCCAGGACTACAGAGAGAGTTGGTTTATGAGACTGCTAAGGCTCGCAGGATTGTTAGTTCCAGGAATACCAGAACATATTCTTCAAGATTATGATAATTCTACCCGGTTGGGGTCCCTTCAACTCAAGGATTCTCAACAAGAACTTCACCAGGAGTAAGAACCGTTAAAATCAACACCGGCCGCATATAATAACTGACCAAGTCAGCATTGATTACCAGTTCTTTTGCAATTTATTTATTCTTCAATGTTGTTTTCTTATCTTTTTAAAAGTCTGTTTAGAATTTTATGATTTAAATAATGAAAGTAGCTATTAATTTCTATTTTTATGTAACTATCTTGCTTATATAAAGCAACTCAGTTCTGCATAATAAATTATCATCTTGTTTCCTGTTCTCCTATTTCTTTCATTTTGTCCAACAAGAACAATCAATGATGTCTTAACACTCTTGTGACATACCATTCCGAGAAACAAACAAACTCTTAGTAGCAGTGGATGGACTATGTTACCAGGTGGTCATTTAGGGACCATAATTGCTCATAGTATCCATGTTTATTGAACAATAATATTGAAGAAAGAAATTGCTCATTTTAAAGCAGTAGCTTTTCTTGGGTTCATCCAACTACCCTGACGCCAAAATGAAGTGGCACGCGGTGGTTTCCTTTTCATCATTAATTGTCGTATTATATGAGCAATTATGTTAGATGGGCACAATTCTACGACCTAAGTGATGGTTTTATAGCGTTGGTTGACCTTAATATTAGATACAATCATGCAACCAATGGATTGCATTCTGAGTGTAAGCTTTCCTTTGTGCAAAAATGGGCATTCTCGGACTATCTGAGCTTAGGCTGAGCTTGGATTAATCCTCTTCTCAAATAATTTTTGTTCTTTCATACCAAAGACTCCCAAGCAAATATCTTGGCATGCCACTAAGGCCAATCCATCTCGTATCTCTACATGGAAGCCAGTTATAGAGAAGTTTCATAAAAGGCTTCTTATGTGGAAAGGGAGACTTCTAAGCATGGCTGGTCGTCTATGTCTCATTAAGAGTGTCCTTAATTCCCTACCTATATATTTTATGTTTGTATTCAAGATGCCAAAAGGGGTAGGGAGGCTTCTTTCATCCATCCAAAGACGTTTCTTGTGGTGTGGATGTACCAAGCAAAGATCTTTCTGCAAGATCCAATGGAGACTAGTGATGCGCAATAAAAAACAAGGAGGCCTTGGTGTAGGCTCCCTTATATCGAAAAACAGAGCCCTGCTACTAAAATGGATTTGGAGACTCTCTTCCCCAGGTACAAGTTTATGGAAAATGATTATCTCTTCAATGTACAATCCAGCTTATGAGAATGGGATCCCAATTTTCTACAGCCAACCCTCCAAGATATGGAAGGATATTATGTCCATTGTTCAAACCGACGTTCACCACGTCTTCACGAATCATTGCAAATTCATGGTGGGGAATGGCAGTTTAACATCCTTTTGGCTAGACAACTGGATTGGTGACTACCCTCTCAAAACAGCCTTCCCTAGGCTATATCTTTTGTCTTCCTCTAAATCTGCTTTGGTGGCTGACATGGGTAGATGGAGCAATGAAATCTGGCTCTGGTCCCTACAATGGCGCAGACCTCTATTTCATTTTGAACAAGAACATCTATCACTTTTATCATCCTTGCTGGAATCCAAGCCAATGTTATGCCACAAGATGGATAAGAAAATCTGGACCCTCAACAACGACGGCCTCTTCAGTGTAAAATCTTGCTCCAAAATGATGGACCAGCTGCTCTACGATAGTGCCAAACCATTTCAATCTTCTGTTTGGATAAAACTAACCCCACCAAAAGTGCAACTTTTCCTTTGGCTCCTTGTCCAAGACAAAGTAACTACAAGAGATTTTCTATTTCAGCATGACCACCTCACCCTTCAGGAGTCAAGATGCTCTTTCTGCAATAAAAGCTTGGAATCTTCAAGTCACCTCTTCATTCACTGCCACTTCTCTTGGAATATATGGATGAAACTGCTTTCTAATCGGGGCTTTTGCAGTGTTTTTCCAAAATCTGTTGATGATATCTGCTACCAATGGTCTTCTATGGTTAAAGGCAAGCAGCAAAATCTCTCAAGGCAACTTCTTTTCTCATGTGTTGTTTGGAATCTTTGGCTCCATCGAAATGATATTATTTTTAATGATGTTGCCCCTAACCTTCATATCTGTTTCTCCATGGTGCGCCAAAGTATTGCTTTATGGCTGAGGCTTGATTCCAACTCTTTAAAGCTTAATATAGAGAATGCTTAGTCGGGAGGAGTTGGTTTCTTATGATTTGTTTGTTTCTCTTTTGTTGCTCTCCCCTGTTTCTTGCAACAGTTTTTGTGTTTTCCTTTCCTCTGCTTGTTCATCTAATGTAAGTTAAGTTATTATCTTTGTAGCCTTTTTCTTAATAAAATTTTGACTATTAACCAAAAAAAAGAATGAGCCATTTTTAATTTTCTTTTCTTTTTATATGGAAAAAGCATATTTAGGAGATTATTGGGAAAAGGGTAAATATTTTTTAAAAAAAATATATATCAAAATAATATTTTTTTTAATTTATTTCTGATATTAATTTTACGTAAAAAAAAAATTCAAATCTTTTAAATACATGGTTAGACATCTTCTTAAAAAAATGGATCAATAATCATCCATGTGCAAATCCACACGTAATAACATACACATCTGCACGCACAAATCTGTACCAAGGTCATGTTTAAAATCTTGTGGTTACAAAAGCATAAAATTGATGCAAAGAAACCACCGAATATTAGAAAATGTGACAAGAAGTATACAGATGATATGCTATAATACAAAATTTCCTTTTTATGTGATGCATGAAGTTTCATTTATTTCACTTGGAGAGGTCTTGGTGAGTTACTAGGCACTGCAAATGATTAGGCTACACCATCACGAAAGAAGAATTCAATGGCAGAAATGAGGGGGATGATATTTGGAATTACAGCCATGCAGCCAATTCACATAGACCCTGAGTCAGTGAAGCCACCAAAACGTAGGAACGTGAAGATATCGAAAGATCCACAAAGTGTTGATGCACGCCATAGAAGAGAAAGGATAAGTGAGAGAATAAGGATACTTCAAAGACTAGTCCCCGAAGGGACTAAAATGGACATTGCCTCTATGTTAGATTAGGCAATTCATTATGTTAAGTTCTTGAAGACCCAAGTGCAGTCACTTAAGAGAGCTCAAGCTAATAGGCCAACAGCAACAATTGGGATTGGATTTCCTATGGCAATGACTAGTGGAAGTTACCTTCCAGTGGGGAAAGGATATCACCAACAACAACTTGCTCACCATCATTATCTTCAAAATGTTCAGCATTATAGAGATGCTTAGCTCATGGGGACACTGAGTGAGTTGGATTTATAAATGCATTTTTCTAGTGAATAGTGATGTTAGCTTGTGGGGTTATCAAGAGCTATTTGTATAAATGCTGGTGGATGAATGCACTATAGTACTTTTTTGGTCAACATCTTGGAGAAGAGGATGCAAGATTGTCGCACGTGTGCGGTGTCGTGGCAATCATCCACCCTCAAGGAAAAACGAAATGAAATTATTCCTATCAAATATAGAGAGACAAGGAATTCTTGTCTCTTATCAATGGAAAATTTGAATGGGAGTCACCACCTAGTATTCTGGTCACTAGGAACCCTAACTGGTCTTAGAGATGGGGTACGGAGACTGGTTGCGTAAAGGGAAAGTATTAACACCTCAACTACACCCTACCTAAGATAGGCTGCATTGTTTTAGTGTCTGATAAATTCTAAAATCTTGTTGGGGTTTTCAATTGTCGGTCTATTTATGATTTAAGAAAAGTCTTTCTCTGTAAGGAGATCCTTATCTTATCGGTAAAAACCTAACTATTCTAAGTCGTCAAAAGAAAATATCTTTTTAATATCGGGAATATATTTTACATATAGATTCATAATCCCTGATACTAAAATCAAACAAAATAAAATTTTTGTTGTTTTTGAAATTTTGGTCAATGTTCTCTTGACTTTAATATACTGGTTATTAAAGTCAAAATGCATGCTAAAACATTGTTTTTTGGTGTATGAAAAACACTATGATTTTTTTGTTGTGAGACACTTGGCCGTATGCACAAAAACATTTCTCTCTTTTTTCAATTTTTTTTTAATTCGGAAGTTTTGGTGAAAAACTGAGTATTTTAACACCGGATTTATACTTTTACGACATAAAAATATTGCCCAATATTAATCAAAATGACATAAAAACTATGCGGAACAATTATAAAATGTTGAAACAAATATTTATGATTTTTTATCTTTGAAATGGGCCGGGTTAGGCCCAAATACATGGGCTGGGCCAAACCATGCCCAAAATGCATGGGCTGGGCTGGGCCCAGCCCACGTTAACTGGTTATTGTGCATGACGTGTGTCGCATCCCAAAAAAAAATCAGCGCGCGGCATCGGCTGGCGATTTAAGTCTCGTTGTTGTTGCGTTTGAATTTGGTTCGTTGGAGTCGCCACCTAGTAATTGATTGCGGGCTACTAGGAAACCGGATATACTGGTCTTGTCAGAGATCGCGGGTAAGGGACTGGTTGTGGTTAGGGAAGGTATTAGCACCCCTAACACACCCTACCTGAGGTAAGCTGCTTCGCGAATTTGATGTGTTAAAGAAGTTTTAATAATTGTCTTTTCGTCGGAAATTAGAAATATCACTTACGTATAAGTTAATAATTCTTAACCGTGATCCGATCAAATATTAAATTCTTCTTTAATAAATTTGCAATTTTATCATTTTAAAAATATATACAAATAAATAAAACAAAATACAAGCACACATATACTTTCACTATTTTATTTTTGTTTCTTTTCTTTTCTTTTTCTTTTCTTTTCTTTTACATCCATATTTACAAAATATCAATTACAAAAAAAATCAAAACTAAACAAATTACATTAAAACCCATTAAAATTACAAAGCAGTCCCTAAACAATCCATAACAGTGCTGGGAACCCTTCAGGAACAGTAGGGAACAGTGGTGGCGCGTCTTCCCACGCGCCACCGTCACTGGCGGCGCGTGGGTTCACGCGCCGCCGCAAGCAGAAACGGGAGACGGGGTGGATCTGGAGCGCCTTCTTCTCCTCTTCCTTTCCTCGCCGGCGGTGAGCAACGCCGTTACCTGCAGAACACAAGAAAACGCAAGCAACAGTCTGTTTTAGTTTTATTTTTCTCAGATCCGGTTCCTGCGGGTCTGTCACGGTTTGTTGCCCGAGAGTTCATCCCTGTAGTGCATCTGGTTGTTGGGCATCATCGGTGCTGATGGCGGCCGGATCTCGGTCCAGATCTGCTGCACGAGTTTGAATCGGAGGACCGGTTGCTGAAGAATTTGCTGGTGGTTTGAGACGGAGACACCGCTGCTGCTGGTTCGCCCGGATAGTGGTTGACTGGAGTGAGGGCTGAGTCCGTGGGCGCCGCCGTGCTCAGGCTGAGAGAGACGAGAGGAGGATGGTGACCGGCGGGGAGAGAATCGTGAGGTGCTCTCCGGTTTGGTTTTGAAAGAGAGGGGGTTGTGGGTTTGTTGTGGGGGAAAGGAGGAAAGGCACGGGTCCTCTGATTTTCATCCGAGAGAGGGATGAGGAAGATTTTGGAGGATCTGTGGAGGGGGGGGGTTTGATTCGTGGTTGTTGTGGTGCCGGTGTTCGATTGTGAGGGGAACGGTGATGAGGGAGGAGTGTTTTGGTCGGCGATGGGGCTGTTAGGGTCGGCTGCCAGCAAGAGGGGAGACTCCTTCGGGTGCAGGGAAGAAGGCCGGCGGGAGGAGATGAAGGGGGCACGGCTGTTGGGAAAGAGGGGCTGCGGTTGGTTGGTTTTTGTTTGGTGGGGGCTGATCGGTGGCAGGGAGAAGGAAGTCAGCCGGCGGCTGGAGAAAAAAAAAATAAAAAAAATCCAAAGGGTGGGGGGCTCCGGCGGCTGCCTTTGGTTAGAGATGGATTTTAGGGTTTTTTGTGGTTTAGGGTTTTTTGTTGAATTTTCTGGTGTTTCCAAAATTAGCCCCCCCTTGAATGTGAGTTGAACACCAGTATTTATAGGCAAAATGTTGCTAGGTTTTTCAACTTGGTCCCTCAACTTCTTTCTTTTTTGTAAATTTTGATTTTTCTTATTTTTTTGTATTTTTTGAAAACGAGTAATATCAACGTCGACTCACATGCGGAAAATCAATGATTTTAAAAATGACGCGTGAAACGTCGAACGCGTTTGAAAATCTTTTAACAATTTAAATTCTTTTTTTAGACGACGTTGAAAATGCTAAAATGACGAAAATATATATAAAAAACATATTTTTGGATTTTCTTTGTTTTTCTCAATTTTTTGGATTTTTTTGAAAATATATCAAAACATGGGTCAAAAATTGGGTAGCAACAGATGCCCCCTCTTTACAATGCTTACGAAGCAAAACTCCTCAAAATTTTGCATAGTAAGCTTTGTAAAGAAAACAAAAGGAAAATGATTTCATTATCTTGGGCGACCTGCCCACACACTCACACTGATCTATTTTCACGGGCGACCTACCCACACGTACTCACTCAAGTCTATTTTCACGGGCGACCTGCCCACACATACTCACTCAAGTCTATTTTCACGGGCGACCTGCCCACACTCTCCCAATAGTCTATTTTCACGGGCGACCTGCCCACACATTGGGTTTACCTGAGATCCCATCTGGCGACCTCATCCAACTGGAACGAAATATGCGTAACTCGGTTAACCTGAAATCCCATCTGGCGATTCCCTTTAACCAAAGCTACATGAGATCCCATCTGGCGACCTCATTCTGGTCTCATTGTACGGGTGACGAACCCTGGTGCTGGTCTCATTGTACGGGTGACGAACCCTGGTGCTGCTGGTCTCATTGTACGGGTGACGAACCCTGGTGCTGCTGGTCTCATTGTACGGGTGACGAACCCTATGTTGGTCTCATTGTACGGGTGACGAACCCTAGTGCTGGTCTCATTGTACGGGTGACCGACCCGAGAAAAAATGCTGGTCTCATTGTACGGGTGACGAACCCTAGAAAAATGATGGTCTCATTGTACGGGTGACTAACCCTAAAAAATGCTGGTCTCATTGTACGGGTGACGAACCCTAGAAAAATGCTGGTCTCATTGTACGGGTGACGAACCCTGGAAAAAATGTGAAGTGCGGTCTCATTGTAATGGGTGACCTACCCAAAAATGAAAAAAATGTGAAGAAGTGTGGTCTCATTGTAATGGGTGACCTACCCACGTGGAAAGAATATGAAAAGGTGGTCTCGTTGTGATGGGCGACCTACCCAAATAGAAAGAATGTGATGTGCGGTCTCATTATAATGGGTGACCTACCCAAATGGAAAAAATATGATGAAGTGTGGTCTCATTGTAATGGGTGACCTACCCAGATGGAAAAAATATGATGAAGTGCGGTCTCATTGTCATGGGTGACCTACCCAAATAGAAAGAATATGAAGTGCGGTCTCATTGTAATGGGTGACCTACCCAAAAATGGAAAAAATATGAAGTGTGGTCTCATTGTAATGGGTGACCAACCCAGATGGAAAAAATATGAAGAACGCGGTCTCATTGTCATGGGTGACCAACCCAGGTGGAAAGAATGTGAAAAAAAATGGTCTCATTATGATGGGTGACCTACCCAGATGGAAAGAATATGAAGTGTGGTCTCATTGTAATGGGTGACCTACCCAAGAAAAATGTTGGCGAGGGCTCAAAGGCGCACTCGAAATGAGGTAGGGTTAGAAAACGCGCTACCTGAGAAGTGAGGGCTCAACGGCGCACTCGAAATGAGGTAGGGTTAGAAAAACGCACTACCCGAGATGATAGCTTAAAGGCGCTCACAAAAAGAGGTGAGAGCTCAAAGGCGCACTCAAAATGAGGTAGGGTTAGAAAACACACTACCCAAAAGATGATGATGAAACACCGACCTGACAATGTTAAAAGCAATGCATTATGATCAATATGCATGTATACTTACCTGAGAAAAATAGGTCCCCCCTCTTTGATGCTCCATCGTCATAGGGTGCCCTTGTTTGTATCCCAAAGCTTTCTTTGTTCTTCCGATGTATTGGCTCATTCATGTGTTAGCCATCCACTCAGTTGTAAATGCAGTGCCCATCCTAGGCGGTCTTCGACAATTACTGCTCGCATCATTCATCAAGCTTGACCCTGCCCCCCAAGTGTAGTACTGCTTGATTCATCATGAGAGATTTTCTCTCTTGGCTTCTTCTGAGAAATTATCTTCTGATTGATTGTGTGCATCATGCCAACACCCATCATGTTTGTTAATCAGTCATGAACTTGCCTTCGGTTGAAACACCATTCAAGTATGTATGGTCACCAGCCTTCATGGAACTGCCAAGTCATCCAGACATGTATCTCATGCTTTGCAGTAAACAGCTCATCATTGTAAGCGCGATGTATTTCTCTATGAATTCCTCTTTAGCTTGTCAAATCAGATCGTGAAAATACCTGCTTTGGCATCATCAATGATGTTCATGTTATCACCCATATTCATGCGGTGAAGTGCGCATTTGAGCTTCAGAATAGATGTCCCACAATCAGTCTTCGAGGTGGGTGCCTTTCCGACATTCATTCAGTGCAGTTGTGTGATAACATCTGTCTATAAAACCATGTTTCAAAGAATGACAATATGAGATTGTCCTTTAAGTGCAGCATCGTTCCACAGTCAGTCTTGGTGGTATGCATCTTTTCTCCATTCAATTACATTCATCTGTGTATTCCTCATCGATCGCGAGCCATGTTTCAAAAAATAATGATAGGAAAGTGCCCTTCAGGTACGTTTTTTGTTTATCCATTGCCGGCAGGATTCACTAAAGCATGGGCCATTTTGGAATGATATTGCCCCCAGTATGATCCGAATGTGCTCGTTCATTGATTATTTGTCTTTGAACATCATTGTCTTCAGTTCACTGATTCATCATTTAAACATTGCCTCATAGCTGATCTGAGCACTGCTTGTTTTTCCTTTTCAAGGTCTATTGTATTGCCCCCAGCTGCTCAACTTTTCAAGGAGTGTCGAGGACTTCAATGTCATTTCTATCAACGATTTTGCATACTCAATCAATGTTCTTCTGTGTTTGATAATCTTCCTTGTTCTGGAATCAACTCTCATATTTCAAAGATCATGTCTATTCAAAGTCTAGTTTGTTGAAATGAAATCAGAGATGTCTTTTTAAAAATCTTTTGAAAATCAAGCTTTTTTTTTTTTTTTTTTTTTTTTATCAAAGGCCCAACACATTTTATTCGAAATATATAGTCCTTTGATTGTCATGCATTTTGAAAACAGAAATTGACCCAATGTAGGATTAAAAATAGCTTTTTCCATGGTTCTTTGTATCAATTTGAATCCTTGATATTGGGTGTATCATTTGATAGTCTATGATGAGGTGACCTTTGCATGAATTTTTAAAAAAAACAAAAATGCTCAAGTCAAAACTCCAGCTTTATCAAGAAAGGTTGTTTCTCTTCTTATAACTTGTTTTATCAGCATGCATAATAACCAATAGCTTAATTCATGAAGTCACGACCCTTATGGAAAAATTCTTCAAATTTTGAGAGCGCCATTTATCGGTTCAAATTGCTTGCTTGATTAAAAAGGGCTTTTAAAAACACGTAATGCAGGCTATGGTTCATGGCTATGAAAGAAAAGAATTTCAAAGGCTCAAAAGGTGTTTGAGGGTTTCAAAGACTTAGGATCAACATCAACTATTCATCAACTCTTTTCTATTGTTGTCTTTGTAGAGGAAACGACATATAACCTTGTTAACCTCAAAGTTTAGACTTTTCTTAACATAAGTCATAATGCAAATCCACATTTCCTTGATGAATAACCAACCTTAATCATCTGATAACATCAGAGGCTTTATAATGGACACCAAAAGTCACGTTTATAGCTTAGTCTTTTTTTCTGGTATTGACTTTTGTTGTGTCCTTGATTGAAATTGCTTTTGCTTTTCATAGACATGATAGGCGTTTTCTTTCCTTTATCTTCGACTTGTCTTTAAGTGAAGGCAATTTCAACTTCTTCTCCTTTTTTTTTTTCATTTTTTTTTTTTCATCATAGCCTTCCTCAAAACTTTCTTATATGCCCCCAGTCTATGTGTCTTCTTCTAGCTCTCTTTCAATCATTGGACTTTTGTTCTAAGCCTTCCTCTTTATCCATTAATTATATCAATGTCTCCAACATATCTCTCATCTGCCCCCAGTATGGGGTGTGATCCTAGTCAGGGTTTTCATGAAAAGAATATTCTATTCAGCTCAAAATGGGACTACAAGGGATATAACCTTTAGAAAGTGAAGGGATATCAAAGATGGCCTTTTCTCATTTCAAGCAAGGTCAGTTAGAACTGATAAATTTTGACCTCATCCAATGAATGATTTGGACTTGTAAGAGTCATGATTCACGAGTCCATAACTATCGAATCCACTACATGTCATTATGCATACTGCTAAAACTTAGCTAAATGATGTGTGGTTCAATTTCAGGAGGTATGAGTTCAAAATTGTTTAGTCACCTCATGTCATTTTCAAGTATAGAGTCATTTCTGTAATCAAAACACTTTTAATCTTCCGGATTGATTAACCTTTATCGCATGTTGGAGTTTGATCAAAATATTTTGTCAGGATAAAATGCTAAACATTTGTTGATTTCAAAACAACAAAGAGACAAAAGCAAGGCATGTTTCGTTGAAGGATTAAAGGTGATCCCAAAACAAAATGCAGAATTCCAAAACAATATGATTGACTGTTCATCACCATTCTTGAATCAGCTTTTCTGGCAATATTTGCGTTTTGTCAAGCACTTTCGATCAACATGTCATTCTAAAGATGTTCGGGGGACAATATAGCCAATGACCCCCTCCTTCACGGGACTTCCTTATCTCTTGCTTACCAACTTTCAGACTCAATTCTTGCAATTCTTGCAACTGTTCACTTGAAATAGTTGAGGACCCCATCATGACATCACATCTCTTATCTGGATTATACCACCGAGAAATTGGTGGTTGCATGGGATCTGTCGACGTATAGCAACAGTCTGGAATCTGGCAGATTCTGGTAAATAAACCCACATGGCCACTGCTCAATTAAAATTCTTGCAACTATTCCACTGAAATGGTCGAGGACCCCACCATCACATCGCATATATTGTCTGGATTACGCCACATGGCAAATGAACTTCTATCTTGGCAAAGACATTGGAGTAGTCAATGATGCTTGAGCGAGACCTGACTAGGCAAAATAACTGAGGTTTCTCAATCGAGAGTCATCTTCTGATTCAACTCCCTTCGCGGTTCTGGAATCCATAACAAAACCTTCAATCCTTCACTTCTACATAGCTCGCTCAATTCTTTCAATGATCTTCACAACATCATGTCAATCTTCCAATGTTGTCGTGGTTGGTTGAGGATTGTTAGAAAACTTTCTAACAGCTTGGTAATCTTGGCAGCGCCCAGAAACTTGTAGTATCGCCACTACCGACGTGTGGAATCACACATTGTCTCTATTGGAAGAGCACCTGATGAATCTAAAACTCTTTTGTCCCCTCTTTGATTTCTCACTGACAGTGCAGCAAACAAACACCTATAGAGGAAGTCCTGCTCTGTTAAAGTTTCAGTCTTCTTCATGTTTTTCAATCTAGGCATGTCTCTTCTCTCTACTCTTGCATTTTAATACTGACACTGTTGGAGGAAAATCATAGCTGATCTGAAACTACTGTATTCCTTCTTGGATTTCCCATTTGCGGATCTACAAACAGATTCCTGTCGAAAGAGCTCTGCTACGTTGAAGTTTGAAGTCTGCTCGTATTTTTCAGACCAGGTCTGGATCTTCAATGTACTAAGATGTCTCCATGCTGAAACTGATGAGAGAAATATTTGTAGCATATGCAACTTATAAATCCCCTTTTGCCTTCCCAATTTGCAGAGCCATAAATTGATTTTTGTAGAGAGAGTTCTGCCACATTGAAGTTCAGTGTTCAATCATGGTTTTTTCGAACCAACATCTTGTGCTGGAATTGAGCTTATAATTGGGGTTATAAGCAGATTAATGCACTGTCAGTGCATTAGATGATGTGGAGGCGATGAACACTTAACAGTGCAAGTGGGCAAGAACCAGAGTTGTCATTAGTTGATGACTAAAGGCATTGTTGTTGTTGTTCATGACGGAAAAGGAGAGATACAACTTCAATTGGACAGGAACAAGCAGTGTTCCCACAGAAAACTATGCAGACACTCTCTTTCCATTTGATGCTCAACACTTGTTCGAGCAGATCTGAGTCCCGCTACTTCACCCTTGATGCTCTCAACCTTAATCTGATAATGAACCTATATCTGACTCCTTTGTTCACTTCCATTATCTTTCTTCAATCTCGTGCAGCACAACTTGTATAGGGGACCTACGTTTCGACCCGGTTCATGCATGATAAATGTATGAACATGTAATTTATATGATGAGCTCGCCCTTCGAGGGGTGACAATATGGTTGTAACTCTTGTATGATGGAACAAAAATCGTGATTTTTGCCCAAACTCTACAATGAAAATTTTCGGAGTGACGGCCAATGTGTCACCCACAAGTCTTGAGTTCAAGATGCTTCAAGAAGGGTTTGCCCTTATGCAAATAACAATAGCACATACAACCTAAGGACAGGTTCTATTCATTATGTGAACAGGGGTAAGTTTTCTATCTAGTCTAAAAAGGGTCTCATATCTGCCCAGTGACGTTCTTCGTAAAGACAGTATGGGGGCGTTGCAAGGAATGGTTAAGGCACGTATACCCATCATTACCAAGCAGACACTCAGATATGAGTTGGGTGTTTCACGCATCTGAACCCTGACCAATAGTCTTAGGGCAGATCGCTAGTTCCCCACCTAACCTAGAAGCTTGTGTGTGCTTTTAAAAATAAATACAGGTGATGCATGAGACAATTCTATAAAATGCATTGAAATAAATATTAACAAAAAAGATAAAAATGCAAAAACTTAAACACATCAAATATACAAAGCTTAGTCCAATAATGTCAAAAACAATACCTTCCCCAGTGGAGTCGCCATTCTGTCGCACCCCAAAAAAAAATCAGCGCGCGGCATCGGCTGGCGATTTAAGTCTCGTTGTTGTTGCGTTTGAATTTGGTTCGTTGGAGTCGCCACCTAGTAATTGATTGCGGGCTACTAGGAAACCGGATATACTGGTCTTGTCAGAGATCGCGGGTAAGGGACTGGTTGTGGTTAGGGAAGGTATTAGCACCCCTAACACACCCTACCTGAGGTAAGCTGCTTCGCGAATTTGATGTGTTAAAGAAGTTTTAATAATTGTCTTTTCGTCGGAAATTAGAAATATCACTTACGTATAAGTTAATAATTCTTAACCGTGATCCGATCAAATATTAAATTCTTCTTTAATAAATTTGCAATTTTATCATTTTAAAAATATATACAAATAAATAAAACAAAATACAAGCACACATATACTTCACTATTTTATTTTTGTTTCTTTTCTTTTCTTTTTCTTTTCTTTTCTTTTACATCCATATTTACAAAATATCAATTACAAAAAAAAATCAAAACTAAACAAATTACATTAAAACCCATTAAAATTACAAAGCAGTCCCTAAACAATCCATAACAGTGCTGGGAACCCTTCAGGAACAGTAGGGAACAGTGGTGGCGCGTCTTCCCACGCGCCACCGTCACTGGCGGCGCGTGGGTTCACGCGCCGCCGCAAGCAGAAACGGGAGACGGGGTGGATCTGGAGCGCCTTCTTCTCCTCTTCCTTTCCTCGCCGGCGGTGAGCAACGCCGTTACCTGCAGAACACAAGAAAACGCAAGCAACAGTCTGTTTTAGTTTTATTTTTCTCAGATCCGGTTCCTGCGGGTCTGTCACGGTTTGTTGCCCGAGAGTTCATCCCTGTAGTGCATCTGGTTGTTGGGCATCATCGGTGCTGATGGCGGCCGGATCTCGGTCCAGATCTGCTGCACGAGTTTGAATCGGAGGACCGGTTGCTGAAGAATTTGCTGGTGGTTTGAGACGGAGACACCGCTGCTGCTGGTTCGCCCGGATAGTGGTTGACTGGAGTGAGGGCTGAGTCCGTGGGCGCCGCCGTGCTCAGGCTGAGAGAGACGAGAGGAGGATGGTTGACCGGCGGGGAGAGAATCGTGAGGTGCTCTCCGGTTTGGTTTTGAAAGAGAGGGGGTTGTGGGTTTGTTGTGGGGGAAAGGAGGAAAGGCACGGGTCCTCTGATTTTCATCCGAGAGAGGGATGAGGAAGATTTTGGAGGATCTGTGGAGGGGGGGGTTTGATTCGTGGCTGTTGTGGTGCCGGTGTTCGATTGTGAGGGGAACGGTGATGAGGAGGAGTGTTTTGGTCGGCGATGGGGCTGTTAGGGTCGGCTGCCAGCAAGAGGGGAGACTCCTTCGGGTGCAGGGAAGAAGGCCGGCGGGAGGAGATGAAGGGGGCACGGCTGTTGGAAAGAGGGGCTGCGGTTGGTTGGTTTTTGTTTGGTGGGGGCTGATCGGTGGCAGGGAGAAGGAAGTCAGCCGGCGGCTGGAGAAAAAAAAAAATAAAAAAAATCCAAAGGGTGGGGGCTCCGGCGGCTGCCTTTGGTTAGAGATGGATTTTAGGGTTTTTTGGTGTTTAGGGTTTTTTGTTGAATTTTCTGGTGTTTCCAAAAATTAGCCCCCCCCTTGAATGTGAGTTGAACACCAGTATTTATAGGCAAAATGTTGCTAGGTTTTTTCAACTTGGTCCCTCAACTTCTTTCTTTTTTGTAAATTTTGATTTTTCTTATTTTTTTGTATTTTTTGAAAAACGAGTAATATCAACGTCGACTTTCACATGCGGGAAAATCAATGATTTTAAAAATGACGCGTGAAACGTCGAACGCATTTGAAAATCTTTTAACAATTTAAATTCTTTTTTTAGACGACGTTGAAAATGCTAAAATGACGAAAATATATATAAAAAACATATTTTTGGATTTTCTTTGTTTTTCTCAATTTTTTGGATTTTTTGAAAATATATCAAAACATGGGTCAAAAATTGGGTAGCAACAACGTGCATGGCGAGGGAAGAAACGAAGGCAAAATAAAAGGGCGGAGGGTTTACCTGGAGACGCCTCAATCGTCCAGCGGTGGCCGGCGGTGGCGTGGTGGTTCCAGTAGCGGTCCTCCTTCTTCCTTTCTCTCTTTGTTTTTCGTTCTCTTCTCTGCTGCTTCTTCTTCATCTTTTTCTGTTCTTTCTCTGCTTTTTTTTTTGTCTCTCTCGCCTCTCTGCTCTCTTGTCTCTATTTCTATCTCTCGATCTCCTTCTTTCTCTCGGGTCCATCTCTCTCTTCTTCTTTTTCCTCCCCCTTCCCCTATTTTTATAGGCAAAAACAGGGGAGGGAGACGTGGTTGGGGCGGCCACTGTGCTGCCGCCCCTTCAACACGTGGAAAGTGGGCAATGTCGGCTTCTTTTTAAAGTCATCGGGGGGAGGGAAGTCGGTGCGAAACAGAGGAGAAAAGAAAATATTCTTCTCCCCTGTTCTCTGCGTGTCCAGGGGAAGAAGATGATGGTGCCGTTCAAAACGACACCATTTCGGGCTTCTTTTTTTTCTTTTGTTTTTTTTTTTGCAACAGTGCATGAAATGGCGTCGTTTTTCCCAAAACGCTCCGTTTCATTTAAATGGATTTTGGCGCCAAACGCGTCAGATTCAAACTTAGGCCTGCAATTTGCGCGCGTTTTTCATTTTAGTCCTTGGTCTCGGATTTCTTCAATTAAGTCCCTAATTGGCCATTAAACTTCAATATTTATGCAATTAAGCCCCTGATTTGACCAAATTAACTTCCAAAAATTATAATTTGACCCCAGAACTTTAATTTCTTCCAATTAAAGCCCAAATTAACTCCAAAATTAATTTTTCTTGCAATTAAACTCTCCATAAATTCAATTAAACCTTTAATAAAATTTAAT
>NC_133297.1:2454100-2509360 GCF_005239225.2 Populus alba | reverse complement strand
TTATTGTGACTGTATGTGGAGTCCACAGTAAAAAGCTAAAAAGGAAAAAAAAAAAAAAAAGACATCCATCGCGGGTTATTTTTTTTCTTCCATAAAAAAAATATAAAAAAAAGCTAAAATTTAAAGTGTTAGTTTTTATGCAAAAGATATACCAAGAGCCTTTGTATAGCTGCAACAATTGACCTGAGAGTAATATTTGATAATATTAATAATAATAATAATAAACTACATCACTCAAATTTAAGTGAGTCTGGCTGCAACACCGACCCAAAAGTCTTAAATGTGGGTTTGGCTGCAAGGTCATGCCATAAAAATATTGATAATTAAATAGATTAATTAAAAAGAAAAAAACAAAAAAGAAAAAAAGCCAACAAAAAGAAAAAAAAACTAATGAAGAAAAAAAAATTGAATTAACTGGGTTAATCCTCTCAAACCAGGTTCAACCAGTCAAATCTGGGATTCACGTTATGAAACTTTTAATAACTAAATAAAAAAAAATTGACAGGTTAACATGTCAAGTCAGGATACGTGTTATGAAAATCTAATAATTGAATAGAAAAAAAATTAATTAAAAAGAAAAAAAGCAAAAATAAAATTTTGAGTTCACTCTTCAAACCCAAGATCCGTGTTATGAAAGTCTGATAACTAAATAAAAAAAATTTAGGGATTAACAAACTAAATTAAAAAAAATTATTAAAAAAAAACACAAAGAAAAAAGAAAAAAAAACCCCTTAAAGACATTTAAAAAAAAAAAAAAAGATTGCTCCGCATTTTACAGTGACTGCAAAAAAAACACTGAGCAGTCTTAATATAGTTTTTTAATCTAATTTGAAGAAAAACTTAGACTTCAATAGAGGATTTTTCTAAGGCCGCCAGGCTGTACAATTGCAGGCAAAGATTTGATTTTTCCAAGGTTTTACCATTAGTCCCCATAAGGTGGCCCAGCAAGGTTTGTACAATTGTAGGCAAGGTGTTTTGCAGCAGCAAAAGAGGCCTGTTTGCAAAGACAACATTAGAGGCCAAGGCCCACGGGTAGGGCACACACCTAGTGGCTGGGCTCGAACAGAGGGTGTTGGATGTTTGCCCACCACTTCGGCTCGGGTACACTAGGCCAGCACCTGGGCTCGGTCATGTTTCCCGATTCTAAAAGGAATATGAATTTAGTAATTGATGCTGTAATTATTATGGATTTATGCTAAAAGTGAACATCTTTTTTATAAAGAGTCAATTGAGTAAAACTAGCTGAATTAGTTTTTTTATGCCCAAATTAAACTTAGAAAAAGGTTGTTGTTTTGGAATCTCTTTATTATTATTGGATTTTTTACTTGATTAGGTTTTGAAATATTTATTTATTTTATATTTTATTAGTTATGTTAGTTTGGCTTATTATTTAAAACAATCTTGCAAATCATTGATATTCTCAAAACCTGTTAAATTAAAATTCTCTTACAGCTTACCTGTAATCTTTAGAGTTTACTAGTCAATTTTTTTGCTACACACTATCCTCAGAAGATGTAATTTATTAAGCGTATATACAAACTTGATGGGTTATATTGGTGATTTATTGATTTAATCTTTGAACCGAACTAAATTTTAAAATAAATAACGAGAAATTTTTTTTAATTAACATGGTTTGACTTGTTTACCGCACTCATTATGATTAGTTAATCCGGCCAAAACATAATTTAATTTTATGTTCTTTTTTAGGAACGAAGAGGATTTATATATTTTTTTTTAAATGCTTATAATGTTTTATCATATTGCATATTCACAAACACTCCAATTTCCTAATGTCTTGCCCTGGTTGCATACATGTACAATTGTGCAAGTTGACTGCCATACAAAAAAAGTAGCAAATCAATGCAGGCAGGATATATGACACGTGACTGTTATTCTTTCCGTTAGAAGTGAAATAGGAGGGCAGTAGTTCAACACTTCAACTGATAGTTAGTGGATGAGGCGAGAGCATGATAAATAATTATTTTTAATTAGAAATTTATTAAAAATGTATTTTTTAATTTTTTTTAAATATTAATACATTAAAATTATTTAAAAAAACTAAAAAATAATTTTCAATAAAAATCAAATTTTAATGAAAAATAAATTACCCCGCAACCCAAACAAGATCTAAAGATATTTGGGATTGACTTGCGGTGAAGTGAGGTTAGATTTTTTTGCAGTACAATGCCTTTTGAAACACAAATATCAAGAAAAACCACACCCACTGAAAATTAAAAACACATACTCTTTATTGATTTTTTTTTAAATCCCATAAAAAAACCAAACCTTATCTACCCTCACCCAAGTCCAAAAGACACCTTATAATGCTTAGGTTATGCAGGCCACGTAACCTATAGGTAGAGTCACATCAAGACATCAATCAAAAGTCTTGGAAGAATATATGGTTCATATTTGAGAAAGAAGCGTAAGCATGCGTGGGCGTGCCCTACATCGAGCTTCTAGTGGTTTTGCCTTCGGAACGGTGAACCCGGGACTCTCGGTCATGTCCACCATTTTATCACCAATCCTCTGCCACTCGAAACATTGAAGGAGCGAGCCCAATGCTAATCCCACCACTCTCAGGGCCAAGCCTTCTCCAGGACAGCTCCTCCTTCCATGCCCGAAAGGCATCAACTTAAACTCGTCTCTTCCCCCCTCCTGGTTGTCGAACCTCTCAGGTCTGAATTTTGTAGGGTCTGGCCAGATTTTAGGGTCATTTTGAATGGCCCACGTGTTTACAGAGAGCATCGTGCCACGTGGAATGCGGAATCCTCCAACCAGGCATTCTTCTGATGACTCATGAGGTACTAGCAACGGCGCTGGCGGGTACATCCGTAACGTTTCGTTGAGGATGCTGCGGAGGTAGGGAAGGTGGGCAAGATCAGCTTCATCCATCAAACGATCATGCCCAATCTGCTCGTCGATTTCTCTTTGAGCCTTCTCGAGGACTTGGGGATGGTTGAGCAACAGTGAAAGTGCCCATTCCATTGTAGTAGATGAAGTGTCTGTTCCCGCCAATAGGAGGACCTACACACCAAACCAAATTGTGGTAATTAATTCCACAGACGATGCAGGCAGTGGAGATATCTTATTCTAGCTGGTCGTGTCATATGACTTGAATATTCTAATACACAAGTTTGCTATTGCGCATTTTCATTTTCTTGACAAAAGCAAGATCCAGAGACAAAATAATGAAAACACTTAACAATCCTGAATTATGACCTAAACATAAAAGAAAAGTGCTCCATTATGATATCACTACTCAATTGATCATAATAATCAGTAAATCAAACAACATGATTAAAGATCTTACCAGCATAATCCCTTTGATGATATCGTCCGTGTAATACTCAGGTTCAGTTTCTTGCAGGGACAGCAGAACCTGAATCAAATTCTTTTTCTTTTCGCCACAACAATCACTCTCCAATATTTTTCTCCGTTGCTCTCTACCAAGGACTGCATGAAACTATCCCTCTTTATATGGCATTCTATCAGTCTCTTCTCCATCTTTTTTTTTGATTTAATCCACGGTATATAGTCTCCAATAATGGTTTTTCCACCTAACACGAAGGTTTCAGCATGAATTGCTCGAAACCTTTTTGCTTCTTCCACATCTGAAACATTCTCTCCATAATATCGCTTTCCAGCTATCATCCGCATCATGATGTTCAGTGTCAGTTCGAAGAAAAACTGTCTTCATATCTACAATCTGACTCTGATTACGAAAGAGAACACAAATCATTGACTTCACCTCCTCCAGACGTATGGCTGAGAGCATTTGGAGGCGGTATGCAGACAAGACTTCAATAGAGACGATTCTCCTAAGGTTTCGCCAGTGGTCTCCATAGGGAGCCCAAGCAAGGCTTGTGCTGTTGTAGGCGAGGTGTTTTGCGATGAGCAAACGTGGGCGGTTAGCGAAGACAACATCATTTTTTGGTAAAGCATTCCTCAGCTATTGAAGGGGATGAAACAACAAGTAGTCGACGAGATCCGAGTTGGAGCAACAATACAGGGCCATGTTTACTAGAGATTTTTGACAGTGTCCTGTAAATTGGCTTCTTCAGTAGGTAGAGATGGCCAATGATTGGCAGTGAAGGAAATGGACCAGGTGGGAAGTTTTTTATCTTGTCTAGGAAGTGCCTTGTTATGATATACAACGCTAAAATCACAAGAAAGTAGAGAATCAAGGTTGCCATGGATTTGTGAATGGCCACTGTTCTTGTTTTTTAGGAAGGTGTCTGAATTATATTGTGCTATGTATCGAGACTATCTAGATACCCATTACTTTAGTACAGTCACTCGAATCCAAGAAATTCTCGAAAGCCGTCCATGCCTGTCTTATCTCACCAATTGAAAAAGGGTACTATGGACGTGATGAGGTCAGTGCAAACGCATTAGTGGTGAACTAGTGACATGCACATTTTTCAAAGCTCCGGAAAATAATTTTTTTCTAAAAATTAAATTTTTAAAAAAATAAATTTTAAAAAAATATTTTTTGATATTTGATAATGTAATGGAAAACAAATTGAAAAACACTTTCTAGTATTTAGTTATGTCATGAAAAATAAGCTAAAAAATAACTTATTAATATTTTATTTTTCTCATATTTATTAAAATAATGAGGAACAAATCTTACAAATTAAAAAATTGAATGAGAATGAAATTAAAAAAATATATATAATTTCATAAATTATCTCAAATAAAAAAAAATAATAATCAAAATAATAGACATCAAATCTAAAAAAAAAAAAAAAAAAAAGATGAAGAAATTAAAATAATAATAATCAACATTTCATAAATTATTTCAAATAAATAAAGTAACAATCAAAAGAATGAGGACCAAATTTGATAGATAAAAAATTTCAATAAAAATATGATAAGGAAAAAGAAAATAGCAATTATAAAAATAAGAACAAAGTTAATATAAAAATAAAATTTTAAGAGATGAAATTGAAAAATAAATATTCAAAACAAAATATATATAACAATCAAAAGTTTGAGGATCAAATTTCATATAATCAGCAAATAATGACATTTCTAAATTTTTCACAACTTCCGGAAAGTGTTTCCCCCCAGATTTTTCACGAAAACACTTTCCTGAAAACCAAGCCAAATTTTCCTTTTACTAGAAAGTGTTTTCCATTTACCAACTTTTCTACTGCCAAACAAACACAAGAAAGTTTGGAAAGTGATTTCCTGAAAACCACTTTTCGAAAAATAAACACAGCTAAAAGGAAAATACTTTCCTGAAAACTATGTCAAGTTTTTCTTTGACTGAAATTGACTGGAAAATATTTTCCGTTGACCAGAAAGTGTTTTTCGTTGACCAACTTTCATAATAACAAACAAACACAAAAAAGTTTGGAAAATGATTTCCCGGAAACTACTTTTCGGAAAACAAACATGGCCTAAGACCTTTTTAAATATACTTGTCTGATATGAGAGGCATGTTTTTTTTTTTTAAAAAAAAAATTAATATATAATATAATCTTAATTAATATATAAACTGATTTTAAATTATCATTTAATATCAAATAAAAATATTAGAAGATAAGCTATTCATAAAATATAATTTGAAAAAAAAATTATTTTATTTTTTAAAAAGTTAAGCGAATCCACGGCATACTCTAAAAAAATAATTTTATTGGCGTTCAATTTTTTTAAAATAAAATTTTTTAATTTTATTTAAATAAAGTTTTTTTTAAAAATAAATAAATAAAGCAAAGCCCTTTAAAAAGAAGTTCGGGAGTCTGGCCCGATGGACACCAATAACCATAGCTGTGTAAACCAATCGTCCAGTCATGTTGACTCGGAAAACTGAAATTTAGAATTTGATTCAGACAGGTTTTCTGGTTTAACTAGTTTCATGACCCGCGTGATGTTATGGGTCAATTTTTATACATAAAAAATCTAAAATTTAAAAGTTTTGGTTTTTTCTGTAAATCTTTACCCAAGAATCTTAGATTTGACTGCAACACCTGACCTAAGAGTAATATTTATAATATTAATAATAACATTAAACTTGCATGACCCAAGGTTAAGTGAGCCCTACTGCAACACCGAACCCAAAAATATTGGATGTGAGTCTGGCTATAAAGTCGTGTCATAAAAGTGTGATAATTAAATTGATTAATTAAAAAGAAAAAAACAATGAAAAAACCAACAAGAAGAAAAAAAACTAATGAAGAAAAAGAAAAAAAAACTTGAATTAATTGGGTTAACCCTTCAAACCAGGTTAACTCATAAAACCTGGGATTCGCGTCATAAAAGTTTGATAACTAAATAGAAAAAAAAAATTACAGGTTTACCCAGAATTAACTGGGTTAACCCTTCAAACCAGGTTAACCCGTAAAACCTGGGATTTGCGTCATGAAAGTTTAATCTAAATAGAAAAAACAATTGACGGGTTTACCCAGATTTAACTGGATTAAACCATCAAACCAAGTTAACCCGTCAAGTTCAGGATACGTGTCATGAAAGTCTGATAATTAAATAGATAGAAATTAATTAAAAAGAAAAAAAATTCGGGTTAACTCGTCAAATCATGTTAACCCATCAAACTCGGATCTGTATAATGAAAATCTGATAACTAAATAAAAAAATTTGCATTAATAAACTAAATCAAACAAAAAAAAATTCATTAAAAAAAATTAAAAAAAATATAAAACGACAATTCTATAATATAATATAATATAATATAATAATTATAATATATTAATAAGTGAAAGGAGTGGAAAGCTACAGTGATTTCACACGCTTTTAAAGTATTACTTAATTATACAAGATAAGACTGCACATATATAGAGGATTTTTCTAAGGTTTCGCCAGAAGTCCCCACGTGGAGGCCAAGCAAGGTTTGTAAAGCACCTTGCTTGCAGGGCCATGTTGAGAAGCAAATTTGGACCCAAAAAATAAAGGTTTGTAAAGCACTCTTCGGCTATTGAAGGGGACGAGTCGAAAAGAGCTCTACGGGAACCGAAGGGGAGCAAGATTGCAGGGCCATGCATGTTGACAAGCAAATTTGGACAGGAGTCCAGTAAATTGATTTCTAATGGAGGTAGAGATGGCGGAGACTGGTGGCGGAGGGATTGGACTTGGTGGGAGAGGGAGGTTTCGGAACGAGGACAAAAAACTTAGTGAATAAAATAGCAAGATGCTGGAAAGAAAGCAGGCAGAAAGCGACAGCAAATAAAGACAAAAATTATCATAGCAAAAACGTAATAGCATTTCCCATTATCGAGTGTTAAAGATATTATCAAATCCAGTAAAGATGTATTGATATTAAGATAATCATGCAAGATAAAAGAATAAAAAGAGAGTTGTGTGGAAGAAAAATTACAGAATCGTATTTGATTGTTTAATTGAATACTGTTACATCATGGTCCTATGTATATTACCATTATTGATTAAAAAATTGTTATAATTAAGAATACAATGAATGATAAGATATACCCTTGATTTCTAGAATATCTGTTACAAATATGATTATAATTATTTTTAATACCCGTAATTTTTTATGTAAACATGATTAAAGATCACAATTATCTTCAGTATTGAGGATTTCTAATTATGATAATAATCTATAATCATGATTATTTTCAGTATCGGTTATCTCTTGTGTAGATATAATATTATTTTTAATATTAATAATCATTGATCATGATTATCTTCAATATCAGTAATAATATCTTGTGCAGATATAAACAAAAATTATAATTATTTTCAATATTAATGATTCTTGATTATCATAGTAATTTATAATTATGATTATTTTAATATTAATATTATTTTTAGTAAATTTGATAATATTTTCAATACCAAGAAGACGATATCGATTGTGCTAGATAATGAATAATGAATAATGAATATGTCCAAAATGTTGTTGGTAAGCTGTTAAATCTCTGAAGCATATAATATTCTTGCTTTGTTTTGATTTAAGAATCTAAATTGATTTTTTTATTCATTAATCATTTGTTGATTGTTTATATGACATTGGGTGCAATAATTAAGAGCTGGTACATACAAAAAAAAAAAAAGTAGAAAAAAGGTTGATGATCTTCGAGCTGATTGGCTTGCATATAAATCCTTGCATTGCACATAGATCTAACAAGTTTCTATGAATTAACTTTTAACAAATTCAGAAATGGATCGGCAAAATTGTGTTGTTAGCCGGTACAGGAATTTCAAATGTTTAGTTTATTGGTTTGAGATATTGGGGATGTTTAAGTATTTTTGAGAATAATATAGATAATATTTTTGAATTTTTATTTAAAAGTTTAAGTTTTTAAGTTGAAATAATTTTATGACATGATATCAGAGTTTTAATGACTAAGCGATCACGAGTTCAAGTCTAAAGGGCCTTCACTTGAAAATGTATATTAAAAAATAATATAAATTATATATTGAAATTTCATTTAAAAGTTTAAGTTCTTAGGTTGTAATAGTTTTTTGACCGAAAAATGATAAAATTATTTTTAAAATATTTTTATTTAGAAATATATTAAATTAATATTTATTTATTTTAATATCAAAACATTAAAATATTATAAAAATACTAATTTAAAACAAAAAAAAAAAGGTTTTCTCAGCATAATCAAGATTGATATGATAGAATAATTCAAAGTTAGAAATTTCAAACACGTGGATGATAAAGAAAAGGTCTCCTCGAGAATTTTCTTTTCATGGAGGCGTGTCGTTGGTTTCTAGGATCAGGTTGCTACGAATTTATGCACTAGATCTGGAAAAGTTATTTTTCCCTTTCAATTATATCTGTACTGTTGTTTCATGATTCTCTAAATGACTCTGTACTTGATTTTGCCTTTTTCTCTGGTTATCGATCTTTGATTTTCCTTATTTCCAGATATATATTCCAGCAGCAAATTTGGACGATACTGATTGGATAAGGGAGCGCAAGCAATGAATCATGTCTAGCAATTTTTTTCCCTTAAAATTATTTCAGTGTTTTTTTTTGGTAATATAAAAAACAAAATAAATATTATTTTAATATATTTTTAAATAAAAAATATTTTAAAAACAGCAGTATAATACTAAACACTAGTTCAGATATTTGGGTTTGAGGGTTTCGGGGCTTTTGTCATGTTAAAGTAACAATAATGCTGGTTAAAATTGCAGGCAGTTTAATTTAGCACAATCCAATTTGATCATGTTGTTCTATTCCTCCTGCACCTATTTACAAATTATTATTATTATTATTATTATTATTTGAGTTTACAATTTTAGCTAGCGATCATTGAAATCCAGTCGCATATCATTTGGATAGAGTTGCTAGAAGCATATGGTATGGACACTGATTTTTCTAGATAATAACCATATAATATAGTAAAGGTGTCAAAAATAACGTTGCAAGAAGACGACTTTAAACCCAGGCTGCTCTGATAAAGCAAGGAGACACAAGAGGTAGGGTCATGCCACCACGCTGTCATAGCAAAAAAAAAGGAAATGGGCGGCTGAGAGTGCTTCCTTTCCTTTAAAGCATCCACAACATAGCATTATCCCCCGCCCTAATGGTATGGGCGTCAATTATTGTTCTTATGAACACTGCTTCTTCTTGCATTTTTTTTAATAGATCCGCATTTTATTGGGTTAATTCCACCTTTATGAACAAGGTGACGGGTTTGTGAGATTAGCTTTAGTGGATTTTGGTATTTTTAAAAATCATATCTTTTTATTTTATCATTAAAAATTAAGTAGGGTGAGGGTTTTAACTTATTTTTTTTATTTTTTTATTGGGTTATTTTAATCTTGTATTTCAAGTTACGGCATTAGTTGGTTAACCTGTCTTAACTCAGTTTTTTTTATATCATTTAACATTGTGTTAGTTTTGAAATTAAATTTTATACTTTTATTCAATTTGATTTCTATATTTTTATCTTGGTTCTATATCTAGTTTGCAGATTTAAGAGATTCACTTAAGTAATTTTTTTATTTTTTATTTATTTTTTTTCTATTTTTTTAAAAATTAAATATTTAAAATTTCATCATTCAATTCAGTATTTTATTATTTTAAAATTAAATATTATTATTTGTTTTGATTTATTTTTATAGGACTATTGATAGTTAATTTAAATTGACACAATTCAATTCAATATATTGCTTTTTTTATATTTAAAAAAATAATTCCCAACATACCATAGTCTCATTGTTGAAAAAATGTATCATCTAATCTAATATGTGCCAAATCTTGCATTATTGCTGATTTTTTTTTTTTTATCTTAAGAAACAATACTTCATTTTTTTTTGTTTGAAAAAAATAATATTGCACGCATAACAAGTGCGAGTGAATGAAGTAGCCACACTGCATTGTTTGAAAATTTCCCCTCTTTTTTAATTTTTATATGCTGTACAGTTAAAAAAAATAAAATAAAAAAGTTGTCGCGGCAGTGTATGGTCAAGCTACCTGGTTATAAATTAAATAAAACAAAAACAGCAGTTGATGTTGTGGACTAATGCAGAAAGGGACTTGTTCTATTTATATGTAATTGAGTTTGATTTTTTTATGGTGTCTTATTTATTAATTGGGTTTGTATGGTGTTTATTGACCTAAAGATTAATTATGATACGCGTAGACTACTTGAACACCATAAATTATATATATATAAAACAAATCCACAAGTAGCTATCACGAGCCACGAATTTCGCCAGGGTTGAACTCTAGGTAGAATGCGTTGAATACAAGGGCAACCTAAGCTACGAAACAGGACTTTAAGTTACCGAAAGAGGCTGGCAAGTACTTTTCAGACATGGAAAAGGGACAGAGAATATGGTAAAAGATTCAGTTTTTCATTCATTTGACCCTGTAGGTTGCTTCGTGTAAGTTTTTCAACTCTATTTTTATCACGTTTTAGTCATGAGTTATAAATAAATAAAATCATAAAAAATATAAAATTATAATTAATCAACACTCCAATCATAAAATAAAAAATAAAAATGAAGCATGGTGTCAGTTAATTTTTATTGGAGAGTAGAGTTAAAGAGAGGTGATTTTGTATTTAACTATACTAAAAAAAAAAATCAAGATTTCATTTTTGTTTTTATCCGGTTATCCTCATGTTTTTTTTTAAATAAAAATAATTTTGTTCGGGGTTCATGACTGCCCCTCCAATAAGTGCATTTGCTAGAAATTGAACTTGTATTCTCAATTCTTGCAGGGATATAATAATATCTTAATCGCTAGACGAATAATTCATTGGTATTGATAAATCAAAATTTATAATAATATTTTTAATTCAATTTGAATTTGAAGTGATTAAAATGTTTTTTATAGTTAAAATGAAGCTTTTAAGATTTTCATGATATTTTAGAAGGTGTGGCGTGGTGGTAAAGAGCTTGAGATCTGTATAATAGGTCTCAAATTCGAGTCAGGGTGTGCACTTTTTATAAAAGCCTGAGACAGCCAAGGTTTTACTCGCTTACCTAGGCCCGCAAAATGCGCTTTTCATGGGTGGAGTTTCCTTCAATAAATAAATAAATAAAGTTTAGTTACAAATAAAGTTGAAAATTGAGTTTTAATTACATAAACTTAAACACCAATTTTCTAGCTGCCAAAAATCCACCGGAGTATAAGACGGATGACTTGTCATCTGATTTGTTAACAAAATTTACATTCCTCCTATTTAAGTTAAAAAAAAAAAAAACAGAGCGAGAAAGATAGGTGCTCGAGCTTAGCTTTCCAATGATCCAATCCTATGTGTTCCTGGGTTTTCTTTTGGACGTGCACAAAGCTGTCCTCCAAAAGCTAGGCGCCCGTAGCTCTTTCGTTATATAGATTGTAATATTTTTTATTTCTTTTTTTATTTAAATTCTTAGAATAAAGTTTTTTTTATATATATAAATTTATTAAAATAATATTTAACTAATTATCCAATTATATCACAGATTTCAAAGAATTAGAGTAGATTTTTGTAATATTAAAAATTATGGGATGATTAGTTATACATTAACTTAATATATGTAATTTTTTAAAAATAATCTGCTAATTAACCATCAATAAGAATATAATATTCATTATTTTGTTATTATAAATATTTTATATAATTTTCTTAGATTATTTTGTTTATATTTACTATTACTTATAAAAAAATTAAAATAATATTATTTTAATAATATATTTAAAAATTCATTGATCTGTCAATCATTGAATTAATTTAGTTGTACATCAACTCGTTGAGTGATTTGAATTTATCTCGTAAACATCAATGTTATTTTAAAAAACAAAACCCGGCCCATGCTAGATTTTAGATTAATAAATCATTGTGTTGATTCGTGGAGTTTTCAGAACTTATTGCGACAAATTTGCATATACTAGTTATCGATTATTTTAGCTCATTAGACACCACATTCTATTAATTACTAACTACTCAGAGTTTTTTTTCATATCAAGCAATCGAATACTTTAATTAAAAAAATAAATTTAATTATTTTAACTAAAAAATTAATCGATTATTTAATATATCAATCTTATTTCTAAACACCTAATTCTAGTACTCATCACTGGCAATCGTTTCAATTATCTTGTAATGTATTTTCCCGTAGATTTCTAACACCCTCAAAACTTGCTGCATAAATTCGATGACTTCATAGTCAGTGTCGTTGTCCAAAACAAAAATCGGGACCATGTTGGCCGCTCTAATATTCACGAAGTGTCAACAAGTTTTCCTTTTTTTTTTTTTTTAACTCGTTATGCTTCATTTTTTACGTTTTTATCTTATAGTTAATTTCATGCTATCTGCTGGATTAGAAAAAGGCATGACAAATTCAATTACTAAACAACTATCGTAGCAAGGAGGCTGTCAACAAACGACAAAAGCATATTGGATCTATTAACTATTAAGCATATTTAATAACCATGATTGTAACTAGTTGTGACTGGTTTGTCTTCCTCGTATTGAATGAAGCCCACACGCTTAGAGTGGTGGAACAGTCCTGTGAAAGCAGAACCTTGGCGTGGACTTGCAATCTCAAGCAAGGCCCAGACAAAAAGCGAAGAAGACACATGAGGGCCTCACTTCAAAACTAGGCTTATATTGCTTGGTCATATTACAAATTCTCACAACACACCAATTTCCTGATGTCTTGCCAAGGCTGCATCCTTGCACAAATGTGGAGATTGATTGTCATACAAACGGTAGCTTATAAATGGAGGTAGGATACATGATACGAGACTGTTATTCTTTCGATTAGAAGTGAAATGGAAGGCAGCCATATTTTTCTTTCATCATCAATTCCACGTGGTGTATTATTGTTGTCTGTCAAGACTCACATGGCAATAAATAGCAGTGGTTATGCGGGTCGGATAACCTACGGGTAGAGCCATGTCATGATGCCAACCACTACCGGGAGTCATGGAAAATACATAGTTTATATTTGAGAAAGATGCCCTAGCATGTCTGGGCGTGGCCTGCATATAACTTCCAGTGGTTTTGCCTTCGGAACGGTGAACCCGGGACTCTCGGTCATGTCCACCATTTTATCACCAATCCTCTGCCACTCGAAACATTGAAGGAGCGAGCCCAATGCTAATCCCACCACTCTCAGGGCCAAGCCTTCTCCAGGACAGCTCCTCCTTCCATACCCAAAAGGCATCAACTTAAACCCATCTCTAGCCACCTCTGGATTGTCAAACCTCTCAGGTCTGAATTTTGCTGGGTCTGGCCAGATTTTAGGGTCATTTTGAATGGCCCACGCATTTACATACAGCATCGTGCCACGTGGAATGCGGAATCCTCCAACCAGGCATTCTTCTGATGACTCGTGAGGTACTAGCAACGGAGCTGCCGGGTACATCCGTAACGTTTCGTTGAGGATGCCGCGGAGGTAGGGAAGGTGGGCAAGATCAGCTTCATCCATCAAACGATCATGCCCAATCTGCTCGTCGATTTCTCTTTGAGCCTTCTCGAGGACTTCAGGATTGTTAAGCAAAAGTGAAAGTGCCCATTCCATTGTAGTAGATGAAGTGTGTGTTCCTGCCAATAAGAGCACCTACACGCCAAACCAAAATATGGTAATTAATTCTGTATATAGATGATGCAAGCAGTGAAGATATCTTATTCTAGGTGGTGTAACTTGACACGGAAACAACTTCTAGCAGTGGAGGTATCTTACTGCTTGTAGAAATATCAAATAAAGATGATGCAAACCAAATCACCAGAGTGATCTCCCACACCCTTGTCAATTCAATGATACACCTTGGTTGCGTCTATGACTTGACTTTTCTGATACATAAAGTCTGCAATTGTGCATAGCCAGTTTCTTGACAAAAGCAAGATCCAACGACAAAATATGTCACTTCTTCCCCGCGAAGTAGTGGCGTCCCATACTATTTTACTTAATTCCATATCTATATAATTGGTGATAACTAAGATTTCATCCACTTAACATACAAGAACAGTGCTGCATATATTATGATATCGCAACTCCATTGATCATAAGAATCAGTAAATAAAGAAACATGATTAAAGTTCTTACCACTATAAGCCCTTTGATGATATCGTCCGTGTAATACTCAGGTTCAGTTTCTTGCAGGGACAGCAGAACCTGAATCAAATTCTTTTTCTTTTCACCACAGCAATCACCCTCCAGTATTTTTCTCCGTTGCTCTTCTATCAAACACTGCAAGAAACTATCCCTCTTTAGATTGCATTCTATCAATCTCTTCTCCATCTCTTTTGATTTAATCCACGGTATGTAGTCTCCTATAATGGTTTGGCCACCTAGCAAGAAGCTTTCAGTATGAATTGCACGAAACCTTTTGGCTTCTTCCACATCAGAAACATTCTCTCCATAATATCTCTTTCCAGCTATCATCCGCATCATGATGTTCAGTACCAGTTCGAAGAAAACTGTCCTCATATCTACAAACTGGTTCTGATTACGGAAGAGAACACAAATCATTGACTTCACCTCCTCCAGACGTATGGGAGACAGCATTTGGAGGCGGTATGCAGACAAGACTTCAATAGAGACGATCTTCCTAAGGTTTCGCCAGTGGTCGCCATAGGGGGCCCAAACAACGCTTGTGCCGTTGTAGGCGAGGTGTTTCGCAATGAGCAAACGTGGGCGGTTTGCAAAGACAACATCATTTTTGGTAAAGCATTCTTCAGCTATTGAAGGGGAGGAGACAACAAGCAGTCGACGAGAACCTTGTTGGAGCAAGATTACGGGGCCATGTTTATCGGAGATTTTTGATAGTGTCCTGTAAAGTGGCTTCTTCAGTAGGTAGAGATGGCCGATGATTGGCAGTGAAGGGAATGGACTAGGTGGGAAGTTTCTTATCTTGTTGAGGAAGTGAGTAGTTATGACATACAAGGCTAAAAACACAGGAAAGTAGAGAAACAAGGTTGCCATGGATTTGCTAATGGCCACAGTCCTTGTTTTTGAGGAAGGTGTATTACTTCTATGTGTCTTGATGAGGCTATCTATATATGAATGGAGTCAGCGTTTGTTTGTTATTGTGTTTTGAAATGTTTTTTAATAAAATTGAATTTTTTTTAATTGATATATTTTTTATGTTTTTAAATTATTTTAAAATGTTGATATTAAAAATATTTTTTTTAAAAAATAAAAAATATATTATTTTAATATATCTTAAAATAAAAAATATTTTTAAAAATAACCATCATCACCCTTTTAAATAAACTTTTAAATTCTTTTTAAAAATATATTTATTTAAACATATATTAAATTAATATTTTTATAATTTCATTATATTAATATTAAAAATAAAAAATATATATTTTAATATATTTTTAATAAACAAGAAAAGTCGTGCCTGCTTATCTTATCTCGTCGATTAAAAAAAAGGAAGTGCTATTGACGTTATGAGGTCAGTGCAAACGCATGCATAGTTATTACCGGTCACTGTCCAAGTTTCAGGATACAAATTCTGTGAATTGAAACAATTAATCCAAAGCTTTGAAGATTTTTTTTTAATATTAAATCAACACCATTAAATTTTTTTATAAAAAAATAGTTTTAATTGTTTCAATCAAGTTATAAATTAGCTTATTAGTCGGCGCTCCATCTAATATCATACCAGATCTTTTTAAATAAAAAAAATAATAATGTTACAAGCATGAAGATTTTTATTTTTTTGACAGTGTTATTAAAGTTGGTTAAACTGGTCAATCTTAAAACTTTCTACTAATCTATTTTTCTAATTTAAGTTTTCAATTTGTAAGAGCTTAACTGGTTTAAATCGATCCATTTCGTAATTCTAAATATAACATCAATCATCGATCAAAACATGGTTTAATTTTTAATAAACACAAGATGACAATCTTTTTTTAAAAAAATTAAAACAATAATAAATTGGATCGATCTTGATCCATCATTAACTCAAGTCATGTACTCTATTGGCTTCAAAAACTTTTTTTTGAATATTTTGTTTGAATTATATAATAAAAAAAGATGCTTGTAAAGTTGATCACCAATCTAAAAATAAATATTTATCTTAAACAATAATAATCCTATACAATAAAATAAAAATAAATTATAAAGTTTATTTTTAATTAATTCAATATTGAATGATAAAATAAAAAAAATAAATGAAAAACAATTAAAAGCTCCCTAAAAAAATCTGTCAACAGGTAAACTCGTCAAATTTAAAAACTGGGTAACTTGGATTAGTATCTCAAACCTGTGAATCGGGTTACAAATCACATTGTGGTTATAATTTATTTTTTCAAGACTATTTTTTATTGAACCAAGTGATAAAAAAATAGTCAATCACAAAATCAAACACTAGTTTAATACCGAGATGTTTTTTTTAAAGACCGTTATAACTTTACAGAAAACGAAACAAAATCAATTATAAAATTAAATTCTCCACAAATCCAGTATTAAAAGATAAATTATAAAAGAAATAACTAAAAAAAACTTGCAAGACTTATATGTTAGGTCAACCAACCAAAGATATGAACAAATTCATAGACTTTATAAATTTTAATAACTTGGCTTTTCTCATAAACTATATTTTTTTAACTGTACAAGGAAACAATAGATGATAAAAAAAGAGTCAAGTTCAATTAAAAAAAAACACCCTACTAAATTTATAAATTAGAACAACCTAGGTTACCTTGGTAAAATCACAAACCACGCTGACCCCGTAAAGATGAAAAATAAAATGAATAATTTACGAAGTCAAATTATTAACCATGAAAAAAATTAACAAAAAAAAAGTTTTTAAAAAATCATAATAAAAAAAATCATGAATTACTATTATAATTAACAGTGAAATGGATGTAAACCAACAATAATTTTTCTATGCCCTTTAAATTTTTTATTAATTAACATGTTGAGTCAATAAAATCATTCCAAGTCAACTCATATCCTTATTCAAATTACAAGTCAGTAAGTCAACTGACCTATTAAATAAAACAAAATAGTTAAATGTATCCTCGTGTTATTTGGAGATAATTTTTATGTTATTTTGATAGATACTTTATTTTTTGGAAGTGATTAAATTCTTTCTTTGTACTGCACTAGAATTTTTAAATAAGAATGTAATTTGATAATATATTTTCTCACACGAGTAGAATTTTTATTCCAGTAATCACAAAAGAAAAAAAACTTGCAGAGACTTTACATCATTCCTTGTCTAAATGGGACAGAATTTGATAAATAGAAAATGTAAATACATTTTAAAAGTTATTATTTTTATTTTTTAAATTTAAGTTAATTTTGAGACCCGTATTTAGAAAAAAAACATTAGAAATTCTGAAATAAACTTAGCGGATATGAAGGGTGTGTTTTAAAATTCCTTTAAATAAATAATTTGACCTCAATTTATATAAAATCAATATATAAATTCATTCAAAAATATTATTAACTATCAAGTAAAAAAACAGTCAATGAAACGAGAGCTGCCACTCTTGCCTTCGTAAACTTCAGGTCTGTCTGAAACTATAGTATCAGTTGCAGTTTAAAAATATTTTTTTATTTTGAAATATATTAAAATAATATTTTATTATTATTATTTAAAAATTATTTTTAAAATTAACATATCAAAACGATCCAAAATCATAAAATATTAATTTTTAACTTAAAAATAAATTTATATTTTTTTAAACACAGGTTAGCCGGTATTTCCAAACAAAACTGAAAGTGAAATGCATTGAAAATAAAAGCGGCGGGTATTTGATTGGGTTGAGGAGTTATTTTTTAGAATATTTTTTATTTAAAAATATATTAAAATAATATATTTTTTTTGTTTTTAAAAATTATTTTTAATTTCAATATATCAAAACAATATAAAAACATAAAAAATATATTTTTAAATAAAAAAATAAAATTTCTTATAAATTTAAAATTGTTTATAAAACAAGACTTTAAATTACGGAAAGCAGTTGGGACGTAATTTTCAGACATGTCAAATGTGGAAAGGAGATGGATTAATCTTACAAGTTAAGTACAACGTTGAAAGCTACCAAATGTATATGAATCTCATCGTTTCATCATCAGAAAATGGAGACGAAGACCTGGTTAATTTCAATTTATTTGAATTATTCACCATTAAAGCTCTCCAATTTCTAGGAGCTGGATAAAAAAATGACAGTACCTCCATTCTCAACGAGTCTATCCTTGCTAGAGTAGGTGCTATCTTTTCCCTACGTGCTAGATTACCCAAATCCATTATCATCGTTATAAAACTCCATCGGTTTTACTTTTAGTTTTTAAATAAATAAAAAAAAAACATGTTATTTTAATTTAAAAAATTGTTTTCAAAAAAGAAAATTGGTCTGAAAGAGGATTAATCTAAATTTTTAGTAGAATTAACCGAGTTTTTTTAATTTTGAAACTCCATCGGTTTTGACTTTTAGTTTTTTAATTAAAAAAACATGTTATTTTAATTTAAAAAATAGTTTTTCAAAAAAGAAAATTGGTCTGAAAGAGGATTAATCTAAAATTAATTCTGTAAATGTTCTAGGTTGGCCTTTTCTACGTATATTTTACTGGCAAGGAAGGGGACTTAAGAATAGCTATACGGCTACAGGCGGAAGGATCGCAGAAAAGTCTCGACTTTCTAGAGCAGGTGCTATCTGCTCCTTATCTGCTAGATTAGCAAAATTCATGTGTCCAAAATAACAAGACAAATCCAATTAATAAACAACTATCGTAGCAAAGAGACTCTCAACAAACGACTGAAGCAAATGTTCCCCTACTCTCTTTCATGTATAATAAAAAACTTAACCCCAGTTCGGTAATGCCCGTCCAAACCGACCAAAATTTAAAAATATTTGTTTATTTTGTGAAAATTTTATTATACATGAAAACTATACAGGCTCAGTTATGCGGTTGGAAGTCTACTTTGCTCCTACCAAAAAAGGGAGCGTATAACTACAAGGCCCAACTCAAGAAATTGAAAAACACAATTGGGCCAATTTTTCTTAGCAGGCCCATCTTCAAAATGCATTTATGCGCCAGTGAAAATCCCCCTTTCCACGCGGGCACCACGTAGCGAAGCGAGCTCATTACCAGAGTCCAATCCCCTCTGTCATGCCCACCATTTATGCACTAACCCTTTCCCGTTCGAAAATGACTCCAAAGTCAATCCAACCATGCATATGGCTAATCCTTTCTCAGGAGAGCTCCTCCTCCTTAGGTATAGTGAGTGCTTACTGTCATCATGCTTCTGATTATTTCGTAAGTAAAGAACTCGGGTTCAGTTTCTTGCAAGGCTAATAGGATGTCGATCGTTGTTTTACTGCTCCCTTGATCTGAAGCAGACCCGTCCTTTACTCCTCTGTGCGCTTCAATCAAGTCTTGCAAGAATTTATCCCTCTTGCTATGCAATATAGCCAGCCTCTTCTCATTGTGATTCATTTCAAACCATTTCAAGACTGGCACAAAATCTCCAGTATTCGTAGCTCCACTTAATTCGAAGGTCTCTGTCACAATTTCTTTGACCTTCCTTGATTCACCTAATTCTGCTGGATCCTCTCCGTGATATCGCTTTCCGGCAGTCATCCGCATAATGACATTAAGTGTCAGATAAAAAAAAGTTGAATTGGCATCATTTGTCATGAATTCACCCCCCTTTGAACCTTTATAAAGCCTTTTCTGTGCGCACGTATATGACAGAACATTTGCAGGCGATTAGTTGATAAGATTTCTAGAGCAGATATGCGCCTTAAGTTGCGCCAGTGCTTGCCATGTGAGGCCCAAGCAAGGGTGGTATAGTTATATCCAACATGTTTTCCTAGGCCCAACCAGCCTAGGGAGATTTGCAAGAATTATGCCATTAGCACTCCCCTGCAAACTGAAGGAGATTGCACAAGGATGACAGGACGAGAGCCAAATTTAATAAAATAGAATCGGACCGTATATATTTGTTGGAAAGATTGGCAAGAGTTTGACGGACGGGTTTCTTGATGAGATAGAGATGACCAATGATTGGCAGGGAGAGACCTGGACTCGGTGGAAGGTTCTTGTTGATTTTACGTGGATGTTTTGAGAGGACACGGAACATCAAGAAGAGCAAGAAGTAGTAGTAGAATCAAGAATGAGGTTTCCGTGGAGAGGTTAGGACTTTTAACTGCAACTGGCAAATTATCAGTAGTTGTTCAGGCTTTCAAAACTTTTATCCATGCTTCAGTCTTGTTCGCAGAAAAGAGAGCAGCAGTAGGAGAATTAGAATGTACTGAGAGGATCAATTTTCCCATAGGACCTAACTTGCCTTGTTTAAAAGATGTGGTTGTGTTTTCACACTTGCCTCTTTGACACGGGTGCGAGTCCGACATGCATACCCATGTTTGTCTCAGCATTTTTTCCAGTTTTATTTCACGAAACTGGACTGTCGAGTATCTATATCCACGTCCGAGTGTCCAGTGTTGGACATGGGTACTCTTAAGGTAAAATGAAGGGTCAGGAGAACAGAGGTTGATAGTATAATGGTGAAGTGCATATAAGCCTTCAGGTACTGAAGTTACAATGACCCTGGAGCAATGTGATGGCTGTACACTGGTTTAAATGATGCCGGTTGCATTCTGACATCTGCCTTTTCACATTTTCTTTCTACCAAGAAGAAAGGATCTTATGTTGGTTTGAGAGATGACCAGCTTGATCCCTGTAAGGTCATCTAAAAGAGTTTTCCAGATTTGTAATATGAAAGATGGAATTTCTGCATTTGGATAAATAATTTGCTCAATAGATCGTGTCAATCTCTACAGAAACATGATCTTTGCGTTGCAAGATGCAGTATCAGACGCCAAAAATTGTTATTACATCTAGCAACCGAACAAGATCTCCATACAACTCTCAGGCAGCTGAAACTACTATTGAAATGGCTTCCATTTTGGCTAATCCAGAGACTTCCCCTAAAGGAAAGCATACAGAGGTAAAATACTCCCTTGAATAATAATTTCTAAAGAAGGGATTCAGCTCACTAGAATGCTTATATGATAACCAGGAACCGATGAAACTCGAAATTGAAAATTCCAGATAGCTTGATCCGAGAATGAAAAAAAGATTCATGGACCACACATACAGCAGCTACACCCAGGTACAACAAGCTAGCAATCTTTTCACCAACACAAAATTCCTTGCAAGGGGAGTCGCACAAGGGTTCGTAGTTATCCTCTAAGAAGTAAATAATCTTCTTACTTTGTGAATAAGCCTTCTACATATTGGACACATCTTGTTGTCCTCCTCCATTATCCTGCAAAAGACATTCTTTATCAGAATCTTTAAGAGTTAGAAATCTCAAATAGAATACACAGTTTCTTTCACATATTTACCTCTGAGCACAGTCATAGCATGTGGCACAATGGCCACAAGGAACGAAAAAACAGTTCCGTTGATCATCATAACAAATTACACATAATTTTGCATCATACAAATCCTCTGAAGAGCTACACGATGATCCTTCATCATCTTCTTCATTTGTTCCGTATGTTAAACGAACCGACTTAGCTGGCATTATAGGTTCGGTTTCAGAAGTTTCAGAGGCTTGCCATGTAGCTGTTTCTACTAGGTTAGTACTCTCAGTATCACAAGCGCCAAGATATTTCAATATCAAGAAAATAATGATGACGATAGCTCCTGCGAAGCACAAAATAGTTGGGGACATGGTCACAGGTATTTTCAAAAGATTATTCAAAGCATAAAATTAACAAGATGCGTTTGATACTGCACCTAAAATCGCGACGTAAATTATTGCACGAGCCACAAAAGCTACCTCGATATTCCATCCATTTATATCTCCCTGCAACCAAGTCACTAATCAAGGTTCAGCTCAAGTAAAATAGTCTGCCATCACAAAAAGAAAAGTAAGCAGACAAGAAAGGTTAATCCCTTACATTATCAGGAGTTGTCACCACAACGTATTGAGTTTTGGGAAACAGAAGTTTAAGCCGGCAAGATCCCTGTGTCGTTGAACACATGTTCCTAGCTTTTGATAGCTCATACATCTTGGATGTGACATTTACACTCAATGTCGTTATGATATTCTTAGGATTGGTGTTTAGCAGACCAAGATAGTACCTGTTGTCCTCCTCGATCGTGTATTCAGCTTCTTTACCTGAACAATCGAAGAAGCATTTACAGGTCTATTCAAAGTCTGGAATATCATAAACCATCACTTGTAAATTCATCTGTTTTATGAGCTTTCCTTTCTGTTAACTCAGCACGCTCCATAATCGCAGTCCAATAAGAAAACAACCAATCATGGGACTTGAAAAGCACTCAGTGCCAAAAGTTATGAACGAAAGATTCTACTAGGCAGATTCACATCAAAACAGCACTGAATTCAATGGAATTCCTCTAGGCATCACTCCATGTACAAATTCTAAGTTAATCATTTGAATAAGAGCAACGGTACAGACAACTAGATGAAAAAAAATGACAGATGGATTACCACTCAGAGGTTCGCTGAGGTTGAGGGCATCAGGGGAACTTGTCTGTTTTGGAAGCAATGTTTCATACTTTCGTTCTCCTGCAGAGCCACATGTACTTAGGTTATACCTTGAAGCCAAACTTACGAATCAGTTGGACCATTTTCTGCTTAGAAAAAACTCAAGAAGGCACCTTTTATCATCACCACTTGAAGTTGATTTAAAATACTGGTTCGAGCTTCCCATCTCATTCGGATCTTCGAACCCTTGTTCAACCACAAGGAAAATCCCTGAAGAGAAAACATACAGGGTTTAGAAAAAAAAGGAACAGCATTGCAATATATAAATAAGTCGAAATGAAGTAAGGCCTTTCATGTAACCTTTCGACTGTAAGATGCAACAATCATATAATCCGCTACGCTCCAATTCGTTTCAAAGCTTAACTCAGGCTTCTCGTAGAACCCATATAAAAGAACCCCTTTCTTATCTTCATCTCTCACTTCAACATGGTCTACAAATACAGAACTTGCCTTCATCAACCTTGATGAGCTAGGTCCCAGCACCATACGAGAATCCCCGAAATACCCATATCGCAGACTCACTGAAACTGCAAAATCATAACCAAAATGCGTCTCAGATTGAAGGCACAATCAAAGAGAAATTGCAATAGAAGATGGAAGAATTACATGCCACATATCCATATTGTCAAACAGGCAATTAACTGTCCCCAACTTTCTTTCCATCTCTGAGGAGAATGCCCCGGAGGTGGCATCACTTGCCTATGCATGGCTGCTCTTAGTGAGAAGTGTAACAAGACTTTCTGGTTTGATGCAAGAGAGGAGATAATGGGAGAGAAGAATGGTAGGTTTTAGACTTTTAGTAGGTTCGTGTGCTACTGCGCCCCACTGCCTTCAACTAACTGTTTTATTCATGGTGTTTGGCGGGCAATTGAATGACAAGTTTAGTTTTTTGAATGTTAGGTGTAAGTCGATTTTGTACATGCTCAGCTGTTTTTCGAAAATGCCCTATCCTAATCCACTTTTTAATTAAAAGACACTTCAAGAAAAAATATCCTTAGTCATGGGATTTTAAAACCCGGTCCACGTTCTGAGTTAACCCGATAATTTATCAACTAAAAAGTTCATCCTATTCAAGTTTTATATCAAACCATTTTAAAAAATCAATATCTTTTTGGTATTTTAAAAAATAAAATGAAAATATTTTATGTATTTTAATAAAAAAAACTATAATAATATCATTTTAAATATTTAAAAAAATACAAATTCAAGTTAATTCATGATACACTACCTGTTTCAGATAAGGTAAAAAATTAAGGATGAATTTTGTATTTTTTTACTTAAAATAATTTTTTTATGTTTTTGAATTGTTTTGATGTAAAAAATAATTTAAAAAAAAAAATTTATTTGATGTATTTTTAAATAAAAAATACTTTGAACTGTCGCTGGGTTGCGGTTCAACCTACTTTTCATGAAGATTTATTTATTTTTATTTTAAATTATTTTTTAATATTTTAAATTATTTTAATTTATTAATATTAAAAATAATTTTTTTAAAAAATAACTGACGGTATAATTACAAATGTTTCATGTGTTAGGTAAAGTTTACTAGAGTCACACGTGACAAGATGTAGTGGTGAGAGTCAAATGAAAAAGAAAACGTAGCTGCTGGTTTTTCCAGTAATGCTTGGAATGGTGGGTCAGTGGAGTTTAAAGATTCATATTGACAAAGTTTTCAAGTCAGTCCTAAGATTTTATATTTTCTTAAACATGCCATTCAATCTAAGGTTTATTTCACGGAAAATAAGCATCGTGATATATATTTTTTTATCAGTGTCTCCATAGTTAAGATATTAATATTGTCTTTGCTGATATTAATTTTATTTACCTGGCTGCTCTCTTGAGAAATCCATGTCACTAAAAGGGATGAATCTAGGGATCCAAAGTTTAAAAATTTTCCAAAACCATCCTTGAATATATGAAATCTTTAGATGCACCCTTACAGGATGGCCCTCTCGAAACCAAAACTAAACATCCTAATCCCATTCTTTAGAAAGCCTGTGTTCGTTGCAACATATTTCAAAACTGAAACTGTATTGGATATTATAATTGTGGGTTGGAAGAAAATCAACACAAGTTAGGTATTATTTGTTTTGCGGTACAAAAAGTTCTTTTAAAAAATATTGCCTTTTGTTTTATATCAATTTTTAGTATTTTTTATCATTTTAAAATACTGATAACAAAAATAAATTTTATAAAAATTATTTTTCAAAAATAAAAATTACTTTAAAATACAACCCCTATCACAATATCAAATTTCCTTTTAAACCATGTCATATTAAGCTGCCGTCATGAAACACCTGGCTTCAGTGTTTGATGTGCTGCATGACAAAGCAAAGTGGGTCCACCCCCACGGCTCAACCCCAACCTCGTATCTCCATCTTGGTTGGACAAAAGAAAATGGCGATTTACTCAAACTTTTGTCATTGTATTGATTAAATATTATTTTGTTTTTTATTTCAAATAATTTTATTATATATGCAGATGTATGTTAGAATCAGCGATTCTGAGTTAAATAGTTTAAATTAAAATCATCATTAATGAGCTTTACAGGTTAAGGTGTCATTTAGCATAAGAAAATCACTTTCACTAGCACAGCATATGTGTTTTTTACTATAAATTCAATATAATCGAACAAAAGTCGGTCTGTGGAAACTCTTTGAAATACGTTTACCGACACTCTATTGTCGCTATATAACCCTAACGCAAAGTGTCGGAGAAGGGTTGCGATCCAGTGTCGTGATCTCTTAGCGACGGATTGCCTAGCTGTCGGTTATTGGCCCACGACCTTCATAACTTTCTTGGAATTTCACTTCCTGCGACATTTCTACCTGTCGCGGTAACGCTTTTCTTTCACGGTAAAGATTCTGAATATTTATAATTTTCATATTTCTCGTTTTTTTTCTTCAATTTTTCTACCTGTCGGTTATAAACGTCATAAACACTATAAAACAAACAAAAAAAAAACAATATTTTATAAATGCGATTACTGGCAGCAGCCCTTTTCCGCACTGACACATACATATTTCTGCAGTTGTTCTCTGCAACTGAAGCAGCTTGAGAAATTCTGCCATCATCTACCTCCAAACCAAAAAATTTCAATAATAATAATTTTACTCTTAATATCTACCTCTTCAGAAACAAAGAAATTCTCTGTCACCACCCAGCCTCACAGATGCAAAAAATTTCAGAACAAAGAAATTATCTTAAAACCGTGCATCCCTGTCTAGATCCTTATGGAAACATGCTAGATCAGACGAATCCTATGACCATATGTTTTCCTCGCTTTAATCTAGCTCTTCTAAGAAAACAGAGCCTACTCTCACCATTGAGGTTGAATTATTAATTAAAATGATGAATTGTGTTGTCTCTCTGCTATATATCTAAGCATCTATTATTTCTAAATTAAGTTATTTATAAGGTGAACATCTAGAAAAACTTATTTAAATACACCATATTAATGTAAAGAGTGTGTTCTTTAGGATCATTATTTTTTAAAAAAAAGCAGTCACAATTAACGCATAAACTGTCCCAAGAATACATTTATCAGTAGAATACAGTAAAACAAATAAAAATGAAATTACTTTCACTAGTATAGAATAAGTTTTTTACTACAGATTCAATGGATTTTTCTTAAAAATATAACAGTAAATCAAGAATATTAGTGAAATAGCATGGTTTAGGAAAAAAATTCAATAAAATAACACAATTTAAACCTGATAAATTTCTATTTCTCAGTCACGACAATCATAGATGTCACGGTTTTAAAATGAAACAATTTTTCTTAAATTTCTTAACTGCTCTTATTAAACGCGTAGGCTTCAACTTCGAAGCCCAGGTAGCAGGCCCGTATTCAATAGTAGGCTTCGATTAGAACTAGCATTTCATGATAACCATGCAGGAGAAAAATCCACATCCATTCGTCGATCAATTTTTTGTTTATTCATTTCTTTTCCTTTTCCTAAAACTATTTTCTTCCAAACCATAGTAGCAGATTTGGAAGCTGTCTTGAAAAAATAGATTAAGGCTCCGAATCATGAATTTCTCGTGATAAACTATTAAATCAGACCAGATTTAATAATTATAGTTTAAACTACTCACCACTTCTGATTTTTATTATATGAAACCTTGCTAGTATTTTTCTTTTCTTCAAAATTAGTATGTTTTTTCTATTGATTATTGAAGTAGGGGAAACCCTCAAATCAAGATAAACGTTTTCTTTTTTATATTACAAGAAACCTTTTCATTTCAAGGTATATTTACAGATCAATTATATACCAAAATTAACCCCGTGTCTCTAGTTTAATTAGATAATTTAGATCTTACAATATCATGTCTCTTAATTATAAAACCAAGTATAAATAGAATTAAATAACAATCGCCACATATATATATATAAATTTTTTTTTTAAGAATCTAAGAAAATTTTATTTTGTTTCGTCGTAATACACAACAATTAACTTACAAATTTTCAATGATAATGAAAGAATAATTAATTTGAATCCAACTTCTTCTTTTTTGTGAAATAGTTCGAGCCAAGCTACCATCTATTTTAAAGTTACGTGTTCTGGTGGCTGTCAATTTGGCATAAAGTTTTTTTGTTTTTTTTTTATAGATAATATAAGTATTTCAAATAATTTATGTATACTTCAACTAATTTTAGATATTCTAAAATTAATCTGATTAATTAAATTACAGATACTGATGGAGCACCTTCTTGTCCTGGAGAGTGGATCAAACCTCCATCGGTGCTGTATTTTTTCTTCTTATTATTATTCCTTTCTCTCCAACTACGGGAGTTGGTTTTATCATACGCCATACAGCAACCTCACTCTGTTAGGTAAATTGCCAATTATATGGCTGCCTATGTCAAAGAAGATGGCTGCCATGTGAGAGTCAAAGAGGGCTGCTGGTGCAGCCACCATTGTTGACAAATGGTAACACCCATGTGCAGCTGCTGGAAAAAGAAGAAGAGAAGCCACCATCATGCCTATAAATAGGCACCATACAAAGAGAGCTTTGTGAGAGTTGTGAATAACGTGAGTGTGAAGAGAAAGAGAAGAGGAAGGGCTGCTGCCATGGGCAGCAGCCCTGCAGCTGCAAGACAGCGAGAGTGAGATGGGAGTTGAGTGATTATATCCTCCTCCATGTATTTATTGTATTCTTTATCTACCTCAAATAATATTGTCTCTCCCGTGGATGTAGGCGGTTTTGCCGAACCACGTAAAATATTGTCTCAGTGTGCTTATCCCTCCGTTGAGCAATTATCAGTACATCACCGGTCACCGGATTCCGCGCCCAACAATTGGTATCAGAGCATATGGTTAAAGTGGTGTTTGATTTTTGCTCAAAAATGAAAGTTGTCAAAATGGTTTTTTGACCATACCACTGTGTAGAGGAGGCCGATACGAAGCCACTGGTGAAAACGGCGTCAAAATCGGACGTCGGACATGGCCGCACTCTCCATCACTCTCCGGCAAGGCGCTTGCCCACGCGCACAGACGCGCCCCACGCGTCTTCTTCACCCGGATGAGTTGACCCGACCCGAATACCAGTCGACCCGACCCATGTGAACAGTATCATGAACAGTGACGGTATCATGAACAGTACCATGCAAAGGATGACGTCATCATGATGCAAGGATGACATCAGCATACACAGTCAGCAGCAATTGACTAGTCAACATCCATGTCAGCATATGGGGGACCCACTTGCCACGTCATCAGCCGCGAGCCGAGCCACGTCGAGCCGAGTTGAGGCGAGCCGAGTTGAAGCTGAGCCGAGCCGCGAGCCGAGGGATAGGATCCAGTGTAGCTAATCCTACGTGCACCCGGATCTGAGATTGATTCTGAGCCGTTGTTCAGGCCAGAATTGTGTTGATCAAAACTTAGCCGTCTGAAGTGCGATTTGGACGATTAAAGACATGTTTCCAGCTAATTTGATCATTCCGGATGCAATGGTACGGTCTGATCGTTGAGATTCGAGACCGAAAATGGCGGTGGTGAATTATTAAAGAGAGATTGCCTGATGAGGAGGCATCTGAAGGTCATCATGGTGGTCGATGGAGATGAAGAAGAAGAAGGTGCACATGTTTACCCAATTACATGTGCTGAACTATTAAATGGGAAAATTTTTAATGCCTTGATGGAAGGCAAAATTGGGACACTCTGGACACCCGGTCATGTGGACGATTTGAGGTGGAGAGTGGAAATTGATGAAGACCAATCTTGACGAATCTAAACACTAGTAGTCTCGCTAGATGTTGAGAAATCATGTATTAAACCTGTATATCCCAGATCACTTGTAAAGGAAAGCCGCAACAAAGCTAGCAAATGGTTATATATACGGAGAGACAGTACGATGGATAGATATGGCCTAAGAAGTTCTGTCTAGGAGATTGGGTTTTACGCGGGACCAGTGTGACCCCTCCAATCTTTCCTGGGAACTTGCTTAGTGGAAGGATTATCCATACGGTACTATTTTCGTATATGTGACAGTTTGTTATGAAACTGTTGAAGACTAGCAAGATGACGGCACAAAGGAACAGTTGGGTTCCATATGATCAAGGATCTGATGGAGTGGTGATTTCTCCAAAGAAGTTAGATTCGGTGACTGTGATTTCTCGAGGGAAGAATTGATGAAGACCCTGATAATGGAAGAGAAATACAGCAAGGGGATGAAGATTGGCACCCTATTTTGACTTGGACAGGTGTTGTGACAGGATGAGCTGCTGTCAAACATAAGCAAGGAATAGGGAGAAATCTGGAGAACAGAAATTGCACAAGGGCACACGAAGATTGTGCAAGAGTACCCGAGAGATCCAACGAGGTACTGTAATGAGACAACAGGTGCAAGGAGAAGAAGAGTTCCCAGATGAAGCTCAGAGCAGAGACTGTGTACAACATGAAGTCTCTTATGCTCTTAATGAAGACAACAAGCGAAGACCTTTCCAATGCATGCAAGGATGGAAAGAGAGCTGTTGCAGAGGCACCTAATTGAGGGGGTGCAAATGCCTGTGATAAAAGGCGATCGCCTATGATGAAAGGCGAAGCCACCAAAGAGAGTGGTGTAGGTGGAGCTGTCAAGTAGAAAGGCGTAGAAGCTCCAAACATAGAAATCGAGGTGGAGGATTGCGAGGAGTATACCGCAACTTTCTCTTTCTATGTAGTCAGTGGCAGTAATCTCTCCCAAGTCCACATGGTGGTAGAGAATCTTGGAGCTACTGAAGCATCCCAACTGAAGGAGGATGCGACTGCCTATGAAAGGCAAAGACACCTCAGGAGAAGGTGTGAGGGCTGTGATAGGAGCCCCGGTTCAAACCGCCGCATGACGACGAGCGGAGACACCTCTGATGGAAGGTGTGAGGGCCATGATATGAGCCCAGATTTCAGACCGCCGCATGACGACGAGCGGAGACACCCGAGGAGAAGGTGTGTGGGCCACGATATGAGCCCAGTTCAGAACGCCCCAGAGCCGATATGATGGCTAAATATAAGTGGACAGAAGGATAGCCAATGAAGTGGGTATGATGAGTATGGAGACAAATGCAGGATTGACTTTCATGGATATTGCCCCCATGCTAAAGATCAATGAGCTAGAAGACATTTGCCTTGGACAATAAGTGGATGACTTGTGGAGCATTAAGACGCGACTGCTATGAAGGAGCAGAGGGCATGCGCAGGTTCCGGGAATGAGTTGACTCTTGTCAAGGTGGTGAGCTCGGAGATGGCATTGTAATACTCAGAGTATGAAGACATATATGGATCAACCTTTAATGGGCTGCCCCCATGGTTAAAGGTGGAGAGCTACCTGGACTCTTACGACTAAGAGCGAGAGACTCAAGGAGAAGTAAGGCGTGGTTCCTAGGGTGGAACAGAGGGCAGGCGCAACTCCTGGATGAGTAGACTCTTGGAAGAGTGGTGAGCTCGTGATCATATTGAGATACTCAGATAATGACTGTCGCACTTGGAAATAGAAATTTCCGTTTGAAGGGGTGTTGTAAGCCTTGGTGTGAGGCTTGGTGAATCATTCCGGACCGAGCATGGTTGATACGCTCGAAGGGGAATGTTGTGTCCCAGAGACAAGCGTTAACACTCTTCAGATGTGATGTGTGAGACCATCTGGTTGAAGTGATCCTTTGGTGTAAGCAAGGGTGTGCTTTGGTGACTCTGGTGATTGAAAGGTTTGGCGAGTACCTGTAAACTTGGCCGCAGATGCTCTCAGAATGGTAAGCTTGGAAGAGCTGCAAGATGCAAGACTGTGCTGAAGAAGCAAGAGGACAATTGCCCACATAAATGGCAAAGGGGGTGATTGTTAGGTAAATTGCCAATTATATGGCTGCCTATGTCAAAGAAGATGGCTGCCATGTGAGAGTCAAAGAGGGCTGCTGGTGCAGCCACCATTGTTGACAAATGGTAACACCCATGTGCAGCTGCTGGAAAAAGAAGAAGAGAAGCCACCATCATGCCTATAAATAGGCACCATACAAAGAGAGCTTTGTGAGAGTTGTGAATAACGTGAGTGTGAAGAGAAAGAGAAGAGGAAGGGCTGCTGCCATGGGCAGCAGCCCTGCAGCTGCAAGACAGCGAGAGTGAGATGGGAGTTGAGTGATTATATCCTCCTCCATGTATTTATTGTATTCTTTATCTACCTCAAATAATATTGTCTCTCCCGTGGATGTAGGCGGTTTTGCCGAACCACGTAAAATATTGTCTCAGTGTGCTTATCCCTCCGTTGAGCAATTATCAGTACATCACCGGTCACCGGATTCCGCGCCCAACAATTGGTATCAGAGCATATGGTTAAAGTGGTGTTTGATTTTTGCTCAAAAATGAAAGTTGTCAAAATGGTTTTTTTGACCATACCACTGTGTAGAGGAGGCCGATACGAAGCCACTGGTGAAAACGGCGTCAAAATCGGACGTCGGACATGGCCGCACTCTCCATCACTCTCCGGCAAGGCGCTTGCCCACGCGCACAGACGCGCCCCACGCGTCTTCTTCACCCGGATGAGTTGACCCGACCCGAATACCAGTCGACCCGACCCATGTGAACAGTATCATGAACAGTGACGGTATCATGAACAGTACCATGCAAAGGATGACGTCATCATGATGCAAGGATGACATCAGCATACACAGTCAGCAGCAATTGACTAGTCAACATCCATGTCAGCATATGGGGGACCCACTTGCCACGTCATCAGCCGCGAGCCGAGCCACGTCGAGCCGAGTTGAGGCGAGCCGAGTTGAAGCTGAGCCGAGCCGCGAGCCGAGGGATAGGATCCAGTGTAGCTAATCCTACGTGCACCCGGATCTGAGATTGATTCTGAGCCGTTGTTCAGGCCAGAATTGTGTTGATCAAAACTTAGCCGTCTGAAGTGCGATTTGGACGATTAAAGACATGTTTCCAGCTAATTTGATCATTCCGGATGCAATGGTACGGTCTGATCGTTGAGATTCGAGACCGAAAATGGCGGTGGTGAATTATTAAAGAGAGAGATTGCCTGATGAGGAGGCATCTGAAGGTCATCATGGTGGTCGATGGAGATGAAGAAGAAGAAGGTGCACATGTTTACCCAATTACATGTGCTGAACTATTAAATGGGAAAATTTTTAAATGCCTTGATGGAAGGCAAAATTGGGACACTCTGGACACCCGGTCATGTGGACGATTTGAGGTGGAGAGTGGAAATTGATGAAGACCAATCTTGACGAATCTAAACACTAGTAGTCTCGCTAGATGTTTGAGAAATCATGTATTAAACCTGTATATCCCAGATCACTTGTAAAGGAAAGCCGCAACAAAGCTAGCAAATGGTTATATATACGGAGAGACAGTACGATGGATAGATATGGCCTAAGAAGTTCTGTCTAGGAGATTGGGTTTTACGCGGGACCAGTGTGACCCCTCCAATCTTTCCTGGGAACTTGCTTAGTGGAAGGATTATCCATACGGTACTATTTTCGTATATGTGACAGTTTGTTATGAAACTGTTGAAGACTAGCAAGATGACGGCACAAAGGAACAGTTGGGTTCCATATGATCAAGGATCTGATGGAGTGGTGATTTCTCCAAAGAAGTTAGATTCGGTGACTGTGATTTCTCGAGGGAAGAATTGATGAAGACCCTGATAATGGAAGAGAAATACAGCAAGGGGATGAAGATTGGCACCCTATTTTGACTTGGACAGGTGTTGTGACAGGATGAGCTGCTGTCAAACATAAGCAAGGAATAGGGAGAAATCTGGAGAACAGAAATTGCACAAGGGCACACGAAGATTGTGCAAGAGTACCCGAGAGATCCAACGAGGTACTGTAATGAGACAACAGGTGCAAGGAGAAGAAGAGTTCCCAGATGAAGCTCAGAGCAGAGACTGTGTACAACATGAAGTCTCTTATGCTCTTAATGAAGACAACAAGCGAAGACCTTTCCAATGCATGCAAGGATGGAAAGAGAGCTGTTGCAGAGGCACCTAATTGAGGGGGTGCAAATGCCTGTGATAAAAGGCGATCGCCTATGATGAAAGGCGAAGCCACCAAAGAGAGTGGTGTAGGTGGAGCTGTCAAGTAGAAAGGCGTAGAAGCTCCAAACATAGAAATCGAGGTGGAGGATTGCGAGGAGTATACCGCAACTTTCTCTTTCTATGTAGTCAGTGGCAGTAATCTCTCCCAAGTCCACATGGTGGTAGAGAATCTTGGAGCTACTGAAGCATCCCAACTGAAGGAGGATGCGACTGCCTATGAAAGGCAAAGACACCTCAGGAGAAGGTGTGAGGGCTGTGATAGGAGCCCCGGTTCAAACCGCCGCATGACGACGAGCGGAGACACCTCTGATGGAAGGTGTGAGGGCCATGATATGAGCCCAGATTTCAGACCGCCGCATGACGACGAGCGGAGACACCCGAGGAGAAGGTGTGTGGGCCACGATATGAGCCCAGTTCAGAACGCCCCAGAGCCGATATGATGGCTAAATATAAGTGGACAGAAGGATAGCCAATGAAGTGGGTATGATGAGTATGGAGACAAATGCAGGATTGACTTTCATGGATATTGCCCCCATGCTAAAGATCAATGAGCTAGAAGACATTTGCCTTGGACAATAAGTGGATGACTTGTGGAGCATTAAGACGCGACTGCTATGAAGGAGCAGAGGGCATGCGCAGGTTCCGGGAATGAGTTGACTCTTGTCAAGGTGGTGAGCTCGGAGATGGCATTGTAATACTCAGAGTATGAAGACATATATGGATCAACCTTTAATGGGCTGCCCCCATGGTTAAAGGTGGAGAGCTACCTGGACTCTTACGACTAAGAGCGAGAGACTCAAGGAGAAGTAAGGCGTGGTTCCTAGGGTGGAACAGAGGGCAGGCGCAACTCCTGGATGAGTAGACTCTTGGAAGAGTAGTGAGCTCGTGATCATATTGAGATACTCAGATAATGACTGTCGCACTTGGAAATAGAAATTTCCGTTTGAAGGGGTGTTGTAAGCCTTGGTGTGAGGCTTGGTGAATCATTCCGGACCGAGCATGGTTGATACGCTCGAAGGGGAATGTTGTGTCCCAGAGACAAGCGTTAACACTCTTCAGATGTGATGTGTGAGACCATCTGGTTGAAGTGATCCTTTGGTGTAAGCAAGGGTGTGCTTTGGTGACTCTGGTGATTGAAAGGTTTGGCGAGTACCTGTAAACTTGGCCGCAGATGCTCTCAGAATGGTAAGCTTGGAAGAGCTGCAAGATGCAAGACTGTGCTGAAGAAGCAAGAGGACAATTGCCCACATAAATGGCAAAGGGGGTGATTGTTAGGTAAATTGCCAATTATATGGCTGCCTATGTCAAAGAAGATGGCTGCCATGTGAGAGTCAAAGAGGGCTGCTGGTGCAGCCACCATTGTTGACAAATGGTAACACCCATGTGCAGCTGCTGGAAAAAGAAGAAGAGAAGCCACCATCATGCCTATAAATAGGCACCATACAAAGAGAGCTTTGTGAGAGTTGTGAATAACGTGAGTGTGAAGAGAAAGAGAAGAGGAAGGGCTGCTGCCATGGGCAGCAGCCCTGCAGCTGCAAGACAGCGAGAGTGAGATGGGAGTTGAGTGATTATATCCTCCTCCATGTATTTATTGTATTCTTTATCTACCTCAAATAATATTGTCTCTCCCGTGGATGTAGGCGGTTTTGCCGAACCACGTAAAATATTGTCTCAGTGTGCTTATCCCTCCGTTGAGCAATTATCAGTACATCACCGGTCACCGGATTCCGCGCCCAACACACTCGTGTCAATGTCATCTTGAGTTTGCTCGCCGACAGAAAAACACTAACATTTTTGTGAATTGAGATTTAGGATTCGTTTATTGCCTTTTTCGAACACAAACACATGTATAAAGAATATATATGTACTTATGTCTGTCTTTCTAAAAAATGAATGGAGATACATGGACTATATAGGAGAATGATGTTATTTATTAATCCATGACAAGAGAGCTTGTCTCCAAAACTGCATCACGCATAAGCTTAATGATGAATAAACTATAAAGGTTTCAATAGTAGCAGTGAAGGAGGAAGGCAGCAGTGGCATATTTTTACTCTCGAGAAGACAGTGGGTACCCACACGTGAGGGGGGGGTCGTTTGGGTGATCAGAGATTTGAAGAAAACAGTGACACGTACGTTAAGACTGTATCCTCCTCGTCTTCCTCGCCAGTAAAAACTACAACTGAATGGCACACCATGTGCTACTTGACTTCTCTGGCTGTTTTCTAACCTCGATTGCATAATATATATATATATAAAAAACAGAACCGAAGTAAACGGTAGTGTCAAGAATGGTGGAGATCAAAGTGCATGGTGATGGTATTAGTGTAGCTCTGGTTTTTGTGACGGTAATGGTGATGATAATATAGTAGTAATGATGGTGATGAAAAAATTATAAATATTGTAAGTGAGTTATTTTTTTAAAAAATATTTTATGAAATTTTACAATTAAAAATATTTTACAAACAATCTAAGTTTAAAAAATTAATTATAAAATATTTTATTGCTTATAATTATATATATATATATATATATTTACGAAAAAGAAACACTGAGAATCAAAAGGAAAATAATTTATGTAAAACAAACACCTCCTTGCTAACCTAACCACTTAGAATAAAACACGAACGGTTATGAGCGCTGGTGTGTATTTCAATAACTTCCCTCAATGAAACAAATACGATCGAGTCCTCAATTATTTCAGTTTATTTAATTATTATATAATAAAAGAGATTTACCCACCATTATGCAGCCCAATGTGGATGTAGATTAAAAAAAATGTATAAAAGCGAAAATGAGGAACACATTCTATTCAGCACTTCATATGAATATAAATAAATTAGGGTTTCACATTTACATCAACTCTGTTTTTGGCCTTGTTTCCCTTTTTCTAGTGAATTTATTCATGAGAAACAAACTCGGAAGGAGACGTAGCCTCTCTTTACATAAAATGTAAGGGGAAAAAAAAAACAAGGAAAATTTTAATAACCTATGACCTAAATTCAATTGGATCGCTAAAAAAAAATAGTATCATTGATTAAATCTCCAGAATATCTGTGAATTGTGATAATTTTAAATAAAAAAGCTCAACCAATAATTTATTAACCTCGAAGGTATAGTTGAAAAGAAAAGGATTCCAGAGACTCGAATGACATATATTTTATAGCTGGGAAATTAATAGAGAAACACAAGCTGTCCAGGATATATAGTAATAGAATGATTTATTTTTATTTTTCTTACGATAAGAGCTGTGTGGTGATAGTTCATGCATGTGTGTTGAGTGAGAGGTAATTGCTGGATTCTCTCATAGAAAAGTGGAAATAACAACTCTATTTATAGGATTGATTTGCTCCCTTCAAGTCTAGATTAATTAAGATGCTAAATCATGTTGGTGAAAATCCCAGGTCATTGATTTTTGACATCAACGGTTTTGAATTTTTTTATATGTCAAGAAAACGAAATTGTAAAAAACATTACAACCATTCACTGATTTATAGCAAGGATGTGATCTCAACCAGTAAACTTTAAATTGAGTGTTAAAATCGATGATTATTAAAAATAAAAAGAAAAAGAAAAAAGAGAGCTTCAATCTTGATTAAGGATGGAACTTTTTTTGGTGGCTTTGATTACTATTACGAAACATAAGAGATATATAATTGATAAGGACATAAATTAGTTTGTTTTGAGAGGAAAAAATAAACATATAAACATAAATGTTTATGGGATAATTTTGATGTAAATTAGTTTATACACATGAAATGAGGTGCAAAGACCATGTGTTGATCTCTTTTTATTTTTTATATCAATCCTGGTATAACAATTAAATATTATCTTAAAATTAAAAATCAATATTTTTATGTATTAAAAAAAGTTCTGAATAATATATATCTAGTAAGTTACTAGGCCTAACACATTTAAACTCAGATGTCAACTTAACTCAATACAATATAGGCATAATAAATTGACAAATCCAATATATTTAGGTTCATTCATCAGCTGAACCTAAGATATTATATAACTTTCAAGTTGTCAAACCTAATACATTTAAGTTTGATCATTAGTTGAACCCAATTTAATATATTTGGGTTCAGCCGTCAGCTAAATCCAATATAATGTAGGCCTAACAAGTTTTCAAACCCAACACATTTAGGTTCAGCTGACAGTTGAACTTGAGGTAGCGTAAGCTTGGCAAATTACCAAATCCGATACACTTGAGTTAAGTCATTAGCTAAGTTTAAGGTAACATGAATCTATCAAATGTTAAACTCAATACATTTGAGTTCAACCATTAGCTGAGCCCAGAGTAACGTGAGCTTAACAGGGTTCCAAATCCAATATGTTTAGGTTTAATTGTTAGCTAACTTTAAAGCAACATGATTCTGGTAAGATGACAACTCAATGCACTTGAGTTTAGACATCCATTGAATCCAAGATGTTGTGATTTTTTTATGAACATCCATACCTTTTTTATCTAGGTTTAGTTACTTATCAAAACCAATTGGTCATATAAATTAAGAACTGCATAGCTTTATTATAGGTTAATGACATAACATGCCCGTGTCATAAATAATTATCCCCGTACATCTATCAAATATATACAGAGATCTCTCAAAAGGCACATACCATATCTTCCATATCTTCCATCTCATTAATAATTTGTAGATGATATTTATCTACAAATAATGATGTTCAAGAGATCTTCATCTCTCATTAATTTCATAAAATAGAGATGACCCTTTCAACCTTCCTGTGTTTATCAAAATGACGAAGTGTAAGGAATATGAATATCCCTTGAATCACTAAAATAAAGGGGTCAAAACCTTTTTTACTCTATTATAAAAGTTATTGATTTTATCATTAAAGAATTTTTAAATCCCATGACATGGATTGTTTTTGCAGGTGCTTAGGCTTTTTATCATTAATTTGATACTTTATGAGTTAAAAATTAAAAAAAAAACATATTTTTTAACAACTCAATTAATAATCATTAAAATACCAAATAACATGTTACTCGAACATTTTAGATTTTGAAACATCATTAATATGCCTTTTCAAATAAGAATTGTTGTTTTTTTTTTAGTTTTTAATAGTTGAATTGTAGATTGTTTTGATTAACCATGTTACATTATATTAGCTTTATACACAAAGTGTTTGAGAATACAATAATTTTTTATTTTTTTATGTTCATGTTTCACTTGAAAAGTATATTAAATGGATGATTTTCATTGATTTTTGATGATTTTACTTTGTAGATATAAAAATAAAATTAAAACAAAAAAATTCTGCACTGTAATAATAAACACACTATTTGTCGATGCATTTTCTTATACAATTTTTCCATCCCTTCAGTTGTAATCCAAACATTTTTCCAGTAAAAACCTTCGTCTCGTATCAAGCACTTCCCTATGTAGCAAGAATCATGAGAAGAAAAACTAGAAATCAATCCTCTTCTCTTCTATATAGGTGGTTCCATGCAAGGACCCTCGTGGTCCAAAATAGGTGATGCTATCCTAAATTAACACACGTTGCTCGGTGTTGTGACCTTGCTAATGATTTTTGATGTGTTAGTATTAATTTTAAAAAAATATTTTAATATATAATTTTTTAAAATTAATATGCATCATGATACCAAATACATAAATAAAAATAACTTTATTTCTTTGACCTTTATAAAAAAAAATCAAATTTAAATAATTGCAAATATATAAGTATTTTTTTCTTGATATATCGTTGCATGTTTTGTAAACTCGAACACACTACTATATATACTACTCGGTGAAAGTTCGAAGGTGGAACTCGAGAGATATTTTTAGCGAATCAAGAGGCCACGCTAACTAATATAATTTCTGGATCTGGTCCGAGGAATAACTCATAAAAGAATTTGGGTTATTAGTTGATTCAATTAACTGGTAGATTTGTGAGTTAATCAGGCAAATATTTCTATTAAAATAATATTATTTAATTCCTTTTTAAAAAAAATAAAATTCTTTGACATTAACTTGAAAAAGTTTCATTGTCCGCTAAAAATATGATAGAATCAATCAAATTTTATAAAATTAATATTTTATTTTATCTAATTTAAAATATAATCTAAAATAACGATTGATATAATGATAATGAATTTTTTTTGAACTGTTTTTTAATATATTAAAATAATATATTTTTTTAATTTTTAAAATTTATCTTTAATATCAATAAAAATATTTAGAATAAAAAATATATTTTTTAAAAAGAATAACTATAACCCAAAAATAAACAGCCTTGAAATCAGATTAGACTTTTCACCTTAACCGTCCTGAGTGAATGATAGCATGGGAAACACAAAAAAAGGAACAGACATTAATAAAAGGAGACCCAATAATTTCAGATTCACTCACCAAAACAATCTTCTCCCTCCCTCCCTCCCATCTTTTTGTTTTATCCAAAAAATTAAACCCGCCAACAGCCTGCCTCCTCCATGAACGCAAAATATTTTGGCTATGGTTTTTAAAATTCAAAGCCACCCCCCAAAACGCAAAATCTCAAAAATAAGAAACCCAAAAACGCAACGAGCGCCAAAGTCTCCTCCTTTCAAAAACAAAATCATGGCGCTCCCTCCTCCTCTCTCTCCGCCACTACAAAACCTCTCCCCCTCTCACACTCGCAGACCCCTCTCCACCCCGCTCTCTCTCACTCCAAACCCAAAACGAGGCAACTGACTCGGTGAGTGAAGAAGAGTAAAATGAATTCAGTTTCAGAGAAAGAGAACTGTGTCCGCATTACTCGCGCTGCCAAAAAGAGGGCGGCGGCGCTGGCTTCAGCCGAGGACCGGCCCTTGAATAAGAAGAGGGTTGCGTTGGGAGAACTTCCCAACTTATCGAACACCACCGTTTCAGTGAATGAGGTACATAAGCAGAAAGCAAGGACAAAGTCAAATACCAGCAAGGGGACTTTAACGAGGAAGGATGGTGTTTTCAAAGAGGATGTTGATGGGAAACCAGAAGATCCCCAAATGTGTGCATCATATGCATCTGATATTTATGAGTATCTTCATAAAATGGAGGTAAAGATTGATTTTTTGTGATGTGATCTGTGGAAATGTAATTAGGGTTTGTGTGGTTTAATTGATTTATGGGGTTTATTTATCAGGTGGATCCAAAAAGAAGGCCTTTGCCTGATTACATTGAGAAGGTTCAAAAAGATGTTAGCCCCAATATGAGAGGGATTTTGGTGGATTGGTTGGTTGAGGTTGCGGAGGAGTACAGGATTGTCTCTGACACTTTGTATCTTACTGTTTCTTACATTGATAGATTCTTGTCTTTCAATGTCCTCAATAGGCAGAGGCTCCAGCTTCTTGGTGTTTCTGCTATGCTTATTGCCTCGTAAGATCTGGGGTCCCTTGAATTTTGTTTTTGTTTTTGAATTGAATTTTGTTCATGTTTTTGAAGTCTTGTTTCATTTTGTTTGGATAAGTAGAAAGTATGAAGAAATCAACCCTCCAAATGTAGAAGATTTCTGCTACATAACAGATAATACATACACCAAGGAAGAGGTAATTAATTAACATTTTGTTTGTCTTACGGGTTCAGATTTCCAATGTTCAAGCTATGATTTTTCATTTGTTATTTTAATTAATGGTGGTTTGTGTGATTGTGAAGGTGGTTAAAATGGAAGCTGATATACTTAAATCTTTGAAATTTGAAGTGGGAAATCCTACAATAAAGACACTCTTAAGGTAAGATTTAAGAATGTTTTGATGTAGCTCTTTTATCTGCCTGCAATTTGTGATTTACTCATCATTGAAGGTTATTAGTTTGGTGGGCTGATTTTTGGTGTTGTTTGTCATGTTGGTTTTGCAGGAGATTCACAAGGGCAGCACAAGAGGATTACAAAGTAAGTGTGATCCCATTTTTCATTATTGAAGGTTAATGGCTTGTATGCTCTGATGCTGGGAAGCATTTGTTATCGTTATTGACTGTTGTAATCTCTGTGCCTTCCGCAGACTTCGGATTTGCAGCTTGAGTTCCTGGGATTTTACCTTGCCGAGCTGAGTTTGTTGGATTACAATTGTGTGAAATATCTACCTTCTTTGGTGGCTGCTTCTGTTATTTTTCTTACAAGATTTCTGATGCGACCCAAGACACATCCTTGGGTAAGTAGTTTCAGGAATACTAATTTGTATTGATAATAGTTTTTGGAGTGCAATTTCTAATTTTTGTTCATACAGAGTTCAACCTTGCAACAATACACTGGATACAAAGCAACGGATCTAAAGGATTGTGTTCTCATCATACATGACTTGTATTTGAGTAGAAGAGGGGGTGGATTACAAGCTGTAAGAGAAAAATACAAGCAGCAAAAGGTATGGTTTCTGTCAGAACTCGTCAGGAAGTTGAGTTGAATTCTTGCATTGCAAAGGGGCATTTTGTTTACTCTGAATTATTCTCCTGGAACAGTTCAAGTGCGTGGCAAACATGCCTTCCCCTCCAGAGATACCAGCTTTATATTTTGACGAGGTTTAAATGCAAAAGGTGGCCCGGCGATTTTGTGTTTTGGGATATGGCAAGTGATGGAAATTGATACTGCCTCAGGAAGGCCTAGAAGCGAGAATTTGTAATGCAAAAGTCATGGCATTTTGGATTTACTATAAAGTCTTGACTGATGTTTGGGGCCTCCTGGAAGTCAATTTTTGGCCATGTGTAATGAATTATTGTGGTGCCACATGCTGGTTCTTGTAGTTCTGATCCCTGGGACTTTTATCCGGAGTATGAATGACATTGTTGAAACCAGCAGCTGCGTAACTGTGCTATTGCTGACTCTTCTCACTGGTAGAATAGTTGAATTTGCCAGGGAAGCCCTGTGAATAATGAAATTTTGTTTTTGGGTTCTAATATTGAATGCTAAATGGCCATTATGAAAACATGAATTTTCTCCTATATTTGAGTATCTGAATCGTGCAAGGCTCTTAGGCTTTAAAACTGGTATATACGAACCCTTGCTTGGTCACTTGCCTAATGAAAGTGAGAATTGTTGGGGGTAATGAACCTTGTTTTTAAATGAACAAAATTTTGAGTTGCAAAACCCTGATGTCTTACTGGTTACTGTATAATAGAGAAGTATTAAGTGAGTGTTTAAGATTGTAATTAGACTCTGCTTCTTAAAAAATTTTGAAATCTTGTTTTAGCTTTAAATTTTTTATTTTTAAATTGTTTTTATGTGTTTATGTTAAAGATAAATTTTTAAAAATAGTTTTTTCAACACACTTTTTAAACAGACAATAAATGATCTGTACCAAAGTTTCTACATCTGACTGAAAAAAAAATGCTCTTCTTGAGAAAAACCAAGAGCAGGTGGCTCTTCAGTGATTTCAGTTTTGATCTCCCAGCAAACCTCTACTTAAAGGGTTTAGCCTCTTCATTACATGCACCTTTTGGCTGCTAATTGCTGCTGATCGAGTGAAAATTAGTAAAATAGGCATCTTGTAACATAAGAATTCACGTTGAGTGATGATGGAGAAAGATTATAGTGTTAAGGCTGTAGGGTCAGGTCTATGTTAAGCAGCTCTGATGGTTGCATGTGTTCTGATACCATGTGAAAAGTAAAACTACCTGGCTATTCTGCAGTTGTTGCTTCCACAGGCACAATTGCTGTCTGGCTCACCCCAAATCCCTTAACATTTTTTGAATCTTGCAATCATAAGGTCTCATTCCCTACTTGTTTTGTGGACAAGTGGATGGGAGTGAACACCAAGTGATTGGAATATTGGTTTACTAGCAAGCAAGCTTATCGTTGCCATATGCCTCTCACACTAGTACCTTTTGATTGCTCCTCTCACCCTCATATGGGTGTTCCGGTGGCCGCCAAGTTCTTGTGAAATATAGAACTTTCTCTTGCAGAAGCTACACTAGAAAACTTTGTTGGCAGTGGATTTTGATTGTGAACCCTGCTCCTTATCCATGATGCAGTTTTTTCCTGCAGGGACTAAAGTTCAAGCACTCATTTGAATGACCCTTCTTCAGTATCTCTGGAGTAACTATCTCTGAAGTGACTGATGTTCTGGAAAATCATCTTAAACGTGTGTTGATTTGAAAGGAGGCAGTCAAGGAAGCTATACTATTAGGCTCTTTATACGTTGTCGATGTGCCTCAAGAGGATTAGCTGATATACAACAATAAGATCAAAGAAACGAACTCGGAGATATATCTCATGGTGAGTGAAGTGGCAATGGATATGTGAAGATTTTAAGTTCACATTTCTAAAGTTTGTTTTCCGTAATACTGCCTGTGTCTCCACGGCTTGTTTTTGGCGGCATCCCAGGGCGTTGTCAATTACGTCTATATAACCTCTGTCAAAGCTTAGCATTCACATGTTTTCTGTCTGTATCCCTCCTCTAGCATTGAACTGATCTGATTTGAAGCAACTTTATGATTCGAATTTGGCAGCCACGCAAAAATTCCATCACTGTCATATCATAATCAAAGTTATAGAAGTTGCATGCCACAGATTTCGGGTACTTTACCCAGTCTTTGCCTAGTGATCTCAAACCTTGATCCTGTCCTGATAGTATTTTTGGCACTACAGCAGAGGATTTACTGGCAGTCCTCAATATAGCAACTATGAATCTTAACTAAATAATTTCTAATCTTGGATGCATCTGTTTGTAGAATTTCTAGTTCTTGTTGACATCACTGGAAGAGACGCATTGATTAATCAAGAGGTTGAAGAAAGGAGCGGCTAGAAGTGGCGCAAACAGATCGAGAATTTCTAGTTCTTCCGACTGAAGGTTCACGCCACTCGTTCTTTTTCATCTCTGGAACTTCATTAGCAACTTCTTTTTTGCTACACGTCAAACTTGCAGGAGAGTTATGATGTATGTAACACTAATGGATGAGTTGTTGATTTTAACCAGGTTTTATTTGCTAATCGCGATGATAAGAGGTGCAGATAGGTATATTTTATATGAACTCAAGGAACATTCCACCTTCCTTTGTCCTAGTGGGCTCGTGTAGTTGTCTTATACAGGGCAGAGTGCTTGGAGAACGAACATAGAACCAAGGTGTTTGTGAGAAATCCTGAGGAAACAGGTAGAGCCCAATTCTCTACTTGCTTTCATACACCGGTAAGGCACTGGCAATTGAAGCTTCCATGTCAGAACATGACCAGTGTGGCGGGTGGATTGATGACCCAGGAGGTTGGAACAGAGAGCTGTCTAATCGAAATTGCACCTTATCCACAAACGGAGCATCTAGATGGTGCTGGGTTCAGCTACAATGGTGGAAACTAGGCCAGGTTCTCACAGATGGAATGCACAAAAGTGCCTTAAACTACTATTTATATGGTTCTCTAGATTCCCGCCTAAAATGGCATGCCCCAAGTACTTTTATACTTGCAATGAAATCGGCACCCTTCTCTGGAAGATCATCATTCGCCTTCAGTGCTAGTGCCACAGCAGTAGCTAAGATTTTGGCTCTCAATACAGTTGAGGCGTGCCTAAAACAGGGACAACCTGCCTAATCATGCATATTTTCCTCAATACTGCGGGAGATGGCCCAGTGCCATGCGTTTCGGGACAACATTAGATGTGTGGATTGGCTTGTTAACCGTGTCGACCACTAGTGAGTGTCTTGAGATTTTATTAGAAGACCTTGCCGGAGTTTGTTGCGTAGTCAGAGGCCATCCAGTCTCCCTTTAAAAAACAAGAAAAAAAACCAAAACGCCTAACTTTCAGTAGTATGATTATTAGTGTCATACAAGTAATGTATTCCTTTTTGTTTAAAAATATATATTTTTTATTTTTAAAATAATACATTAAAATGATTAAAATATATATTTTAAAACAAAAAAAAATTAAACCACAGTACTAAACGTACCTTATTTCAAAGTGTTTTACTATAAGGTTTGCTGGCTGCTTCAAAGTTTCTACTAAGCTCTCCACACGCTTGGGCATGGTTAGTCTGTTTTCTCTCCTGAGCCTAAGGTCATTCATCAATATAAATATATATATATATAACAGTTTTATTAAAAAAAAATTAAGTACAAGCTTTTTCGTTAAGGCCTCTAAGTAACAGAGCCTTTACTTGAGAAGCTAAACCTTTGGGGTCAGATCTGTATCTGTATCGTTGTCCTTCATTTCCCGTGTTTTCACCCTTTAATCTTTCTCTATGTATTTTTCTCCGTACATAGTGTGTACTGTGTAGTGTTTTGATATTAAAATATTTTTTATTTTTTTAAAATTTATTTTTAATATTAATACATCAATACAACTACATAAAACTTAAGTTTATTATAATTCAATAGCTTAATATAAAAAATATAAAATTAAAAATCCAACGTCAATGATTTTTTGTTAAATGAGACATTACATTTTAATAAAAATAATAGGAGTGCTTTTTATCATGGTTTAATATGCATTTTAAAATATTTTTAAACTGTTTTTTATTTTAAAAAAACATACATAAAATATATGTTTTTTATGATTTTTATACATTAATGTTAAAAATAAAAATAAAAATTTACACATGGCACCGTACTATTAGACACAAAGTAACCTTATAACCTTTTTGGGCAAGTCTTCGATAGAAAATTCCGACATATCTAAGATGCTAAGATCAAGGTTTGTCTCCCAATAGGTTAGAGTAGGAGGCCCACTCCGCCCTAGGTTGGTAGTTTCAAACCACTAAACAGACACGTACACGAGCCTGGAAGAAAAATGTGCTGCACTTTTTTTCTCTCTGGATTTTAAAAATGCTTTTAATTTTTTTTAAGAAAAAATTCGTTATTTTTTTGATATTTTTTTATTTTAATATTTGATGTTAAAATAATTTTTTTAAAATAAAAAAATTATTTAAATATATTTTTAAATAAAAATTATTTTAAAAAAACAGCTGCTATTGAATTTTAAAACACCTCGCAGCTACACTCTGTAATATGTGAAGATTCCACACCACGTGTCGGTAATCATAAATGGCAACCAGTTAAAATTCCTAGCAAATTGTATAATGTTTTCAACAACCTTGTCTTCTTTTTACGTCCCCTCAGATTCTTTAACCCCATTTTTTCAAGCATCAACATGTGGATAGCTGGCTTATGTTCGGTTCCAACTTCAGTGGCCTCTCATTTTCAAAAGGGATGCTTAGATTGTAATAAATCTTGTTTTTTTTATGGTGTTATTTGATTAGAAATATATTAAAATAATATATTTTTATTTTTTTAAAATTATTTTTTGATATCAATATATTACAAATAATTAAAATATAAAAAAATATTAATTTAAAAATAAAAAAACATATTATATTTTTTTCAAAAACACTTTTATAACATACCCCTAAAAAGCCAGCAGAGTCACGGAATTAATTAGGGGCATCACCAAAGAGTTCTCTTGCTTTTCTAGTAGCAGTACAAGATTTGATTCCATATATTCAATGGCTGCAAGAAAGAACCGTCGGTCGGTTCAGTTGCGCATGATTTGACTACTCAAAACTTGTACTATAAGTAAAGATTAGTGTAGGAAATTAGCTACTTTACACCCTTAAAAGCTTCGCACATTCTTGCCTTTTCGTTCAACTTTGCATGAAGGAGTAAAAAGTTTTTGAAAATAATAAGAAACTAATAATTCAGAAACCCATTTTTTTAAAGTCACTCTTTCTCCTGGCTCCAGATGAGCTATAAAGAGTAAATTGACTAGTTTTCAAAGCTGACAAACACTGCCCTGACAAAGAAAAAAAGGCACAAGAGCCAAGATCTGTAATTCTGTATATACTATATGTTATAAATCAGACCTGGTGTGACCTTATTTTAGGGACTGAAAGCGAGAACGAAAGCAATATAGAAGGCAAAAAGTTCTCGTGAAATACAAAGAACATGTAAGAATAGCAAAAAAGTAACATCGTGAGTTGCGTTCCTTGTTTGCAGGGTGTGCTCAATCACAACGCTCCTTATCACTTCTTTCCTCCTCTTCCCTTGCCAAACAAAGCATCTAAACTTTCTGCCTTTACCTTGCTGGTCCCAGATCTTGCGTTTCTCTCCCCGATTCGAAGCAGCAAGCTCTCTTTTCTCACTCTCACTCGAACGTCAGAACAATTTCTAGGTAGAAAAATGCACCTTCAACAGTCCCTTCAAGTCTTCATGTTGCAGAAGCCTAGTGGTTTTAGCTCTCCTTGTACTGTTGCTCCCAGGAGATCAGAAAGAAGAGACAATGGTGAATGTTCATGGCTTACAAGATCAGCAGCCACCAAGTAGCACAGAGAAGCAGCAACAGAAACGTTTGAGGCACTCCTTTGATATGTTTCTTTTCAAGCAAAAGAAAAGTTCCAAACGCTTCAGACCCTCTTCACAACCGCTGAGCCAAGTCTTTCTGTTAGTTCTCAAGAAGTAATTACTCCTCGGCTCTTGAGAAATTGAAGATCAATTTTGTTGCTAGTTCTTGAATTAGCTAGAGCTGCAAAATGTGAAAGGAAGACCTTGAGGTCACATTCTAGGTGCCGCAACCACAATCCACTAATTCGTCTGCATTCCGGCATGATTGTGATGGCTGAGAATCGCTTGGAAGCTAGGATGCAGCTCTATGCTCGTAAGATTTGTCTGTGCTTTCAACTCTAGCTGTTCTTTTTGTAGCTTGATACCAAGTGTATGTAATTTATGAATATATTAACTAGCGATCAAGAAACATGTTCAACTTTTCTGTGAATGTTCTGTATTAATTGTCTTTTCTATGCACTTATTACTTTTTTTCAATGGTTTGATGATCAACAACGAGACCATCCGCCACTGCTCCTTCCCCTTCGTCGGAGAACACCTTGTTAAAACTCCACCATGCGATGCCTCTACTGACGTGTGCTCTCTCATACCACCCAAACTTCTGGCTATTAGCCACCATATACTCCATATTCCTTGCAAGCAGGATGCATGCTATATACTATGTCATCGATCGATGTTACCGTTAAATTCATCCAGCTTATAGGTTAATTTAAAAAAATCTAGAACCCAGCTTAACCTGAATTGAGTTTCTAACAGTGCCAGATAAGATGTTGAATTTGTCAAGTTCATTCAACCTTGCTAGAATTTTAGTGATGCTGCTGACTTATCTAATAAATATCAAGAAAAAAAATATTTTAATAAAAATAATTGATTCAATAACCTGGTGTTAAATCAGATCCTAAAGTCAAGGACTTACAGCCATTTTGCTCATACAAAAGCCCATTAAATGCTAGGATGCCACTATAGGAGCCCATGTAGAGGGAGAAGCGTTGCTTCTTGTGGCCGACCCTCTTGGCCTCTGCAATCAAGATGCTAACTTAGTTGACCGCTGAATTGAGCACGGATCACATCGTGTTCTTGTTTTTAAATACCCATTAATCTCTTATTTTCTTTGCCGAATCATTTTGCATGCCAGTGCTTCAAGTCAAGTAGTTGTTTTAATTTTAATTTTTGAATTTGTTTTATTAATATATTTTTTTTTTAAATTATTAGTATTAAAATTAAAAAAAATTATTTTAATATATATTTGTATACAAAAATGTAGTTTTAAAAGAGTACAATACACATGGTATTCCTGTACCGGTTTGAGAACAAGATTAAAAATTTGAGTTTTTTTTTTTTAATTTACTTATATTTTTTAAAATAAATTTAAAGTTTTAATATTAAAAGTTATTTTTAAAAATTAAAAAAATAATTTTTAATGTATATATATATATATATATATATATATATATATATATTTAAAAAACAATCAAATTCAAACCACCCACGCACACTCTAAGGAAAAAAATCGTTCAATTGGAGATGTTGGAAAAGAAATTTAATGTAATAATGACCTCCCTAGCTGGTAGAGCCACAAGTACTGCCATCAGTCAACTACAGCGCTTGTTTCTTCCGAAATCTAATCCACAACTGTCTGATTAATAAATGGCACGCTTCGAAATTCAATGCCGCGGTTGCACTCAATTTGACTTCAATTTATTTATTTATTCTTCAGTAAATATCTGCTCTCTAGAGTCTAGACTGCTAGATCATGCATAATCTTTTTTAGTTTTGAAAAATAAATTAATTAGTATTTTATTTCAAAAATTAATGTTAGTTCTGTTTTATTTTATGTTTTAATCCAATGAATTATTATTTTTTATTTTAAGAAACACAAAAAAATAGATATCATGAAAAGGCTGATGGAAAAATAAGATATTTTTTAGAGTAAAAATATTATTAAATTAAACATGGTTAACACTAATAAAAAACTAAATAATCAGTTTTTTAAAAATAAGAAAAATTAATTAATTAATTTCTTAGAACTAGGGAGACTAATTTATAATGTACTCCGATCTATATTTAATCTTTATTCGGAGTAATCTTTGTTATAAGGACAAAAGGGAGACCTACTCTAAAATTATTTTGAAAAAAAATAGGAAACATTGCTCTAAACTCCGTGGTCATGGGGCCAGACACCGTGTTAATTTAGAAATTCAATTTAGTCAGCATAAAGTGGGTGGGAGTTCTCAGTAGTGGCCAAAAAAAGACCGCTGATTTTCGATAGTCAAGCAGTTCATAGCATGTACCCCCACTTGACCGCTTCACCACATCAGGCTTTCCCTAATTAATAAGATCTAATCTTCCTCTTCGTGGCTCTGGTGTTCTTGAATTAATCTGTTTTCTTAATGGAATTCTTGTACTATCACCTTGCTTTATTGTTCTTCCTTTTCATTTGTGTCAAGAACTTGTTCCATCATCGGGAGAGAAATTCTGCCCCCTGCTCATTTGCTCTTCTGTTATTGGACACCTATACTCCTTAAGCAACCACTATACAAATCACTGCATTCTCTTTTATCACGTTATGGTCCAACCCTATCTCTCAGATTTTGGTTCTCGTTTTGTCATCGTTGTGTCTTCACCATCTGTTGTGGAAGAATGCTTCACCAAGAAATGACAAGATATTTGCGAACAGGCCCAAGTCAATGGCAGGGGATTGCGTCTGACCTACAATTATTCTGCTTTTGTGTGGGCACCTTATGGTGATCTTTGGCGAAAAGCTACGACGTCTTGCTGTTGCCTGAAATATTCTCTTCAAAGAGTCTACGAAATTCCTCTACGGTACGTGAGGAAGAAGTTAGTTGCCTAATTCGCAGACTGTTGAAGGTTGAGAACCAGTGGAACACAAGAACGTGGAGCTGAGGCTTTTGTTCTCTACTCTGGCTTCCAATGTTGTCATGAAGAGTGTCTGCTGGAAAACGTTGTGTTTGAAGAGGAACATGCTGGCACATAAGATGGAGAAGCAACTACTTCAAGATTTTAAGGATAAGTTCTTTCCTAGCCTAGCCATGAATATCTGTGATTTTATCCCAATTTTGAGGGTGATTGGTTTTAAAGGGCTGGAGAAGAATATGAAAAAAGTTGCATGGAATTAGAGATGAGTTTTGCAAAATTTGATTGATGAAATTCGATTAAAATTTAGAGAGAACCACTTCTTTGAAAGCTGATGAAGTAACAGATGGAGAAGAGAGAAGGTCGGTGGCTGAAATTCTCTTGTGTCTGCAAGAATCAGAACCTGAATTTTACACGGACGAAGTTATCAAAAGTACAGTGCTGGTACGTAGTAGCAACTAGCATGCACCAAGTTTTCTCTGTTTTATTACATCTTTATTAATCTGAACTATTAGAGGCTGAAATGTCGAAACTTAACTGTTCAAGTCCGTAATCGGAAAACCCTTTTCTACATGTTTCTTAGTGTTTGATTCTGCAGAACCAAATTCCGTTTCGTCATTCGTATTAGTACACTGCTTCCAAGCTTTGGCTGGTAGAAGCTAGTTTTGGAAAAGAACATAGCTTCGGCAGCTCAGTTTCATTCCCCAACTTTGGTTCCGGAGGAGAAGAGAAAAGAGTGAAACTTGTCTGTGTTCTTGCCGCCTGAGCTTTATGCACTATTCTTTAGATTCTAACCGCACAGGCAAGATTTACTTGGTTGTTTGTGAAAACTTGTTGATATAACAAAATGAGTACATAAATAATGAACTCTAACCATAGTTAGAATATCCAGTTTTAAGGTATAGATCGAGAAATTAGTTGGGTCAATCCACAGGATATACGTACCAAGAAATGACATAATATTTGCTGACAAACCCCAACATGTCTGGGGATCACTTTACTTACAGTTATAGCGCGTGTGTGCCCAAAAATGTCTTAAGCTCTAAAGGAATGGGAATACCGTGTTTCACCCCTTGAAAGTTCACCTTTGGTATCTATGCTAAATTTTCCAATATTCACACAATGAAGTATTGTCAAATTAAACACCAGGAAGCATGAACAAGATTTTCATCCTAACAATGCTAAAGCAATGTATGTGTATCAGATGATGTTTGTTGCTGGCACAGAAACATCAGCAATTACTTTGGAATGGGCGATGACACTCGCTCTTGAATCATCCAAAAGTAATGCAGAAGGTGAAAGCTGAGATTGATGAACATGTGTTGGACATGGGCGTTTGCTTAACGAGTCGGATATTGCCAAGCTTCCCTACCTCAGGTGTGTCATAACGAGACTCTTAGATTATATCCTCCAGCTCCCCTTTTGCTGCTGATTTTCGTCTGAGGCTTGCACTGCGGGGGGGTTCGATATACCGCAAGGCACAATGCTGATGATAAATGCTTGGAGCATGCATAGAGATCCCAAACTTTGGGAGGAGCCCGATGAATTCAAGCCTGAAAGATTTGAAGCAGGTTTAGGAGAGGGAGATAGTTTCAAATATATTCCATTTGGAATGGGGAGGAGAGTTTGTCCAGGCGCTAGCATGGGTTTGCAGATAGTTTCTTTAGCCTTGGGTGTCCTCGTCCAGTGCTTCGAGTGGGATAAGGTTGGAACAGTGGAAGACACGAGCCATGGTCTCGGAATTACTTTGTCTAAAGCTAAGCCTCTGGAAGCATTGTGCAGTCCACGCCGTGATTTGATTACCCTCCTCTCCCATCTTTAATAAATGGGTTTCAAAGCTATCTTCTTTTCTAGCTTAAGGCTTCGAGGTCAAGTGAAGGGCCTTTCCCCCGAGTTCATAAGGAGGTCTTACATGGACGCACGCTGATGGCATTCCTTCTAAATGTTTTACATCTTCAAAATGTGTTGATAGAATGATTGTGATCTCTTCTATCTATGTATTTAAATGCTTGCTGTTATTATTGTGTGTATAGTACTATAAAGTTGTTGCTTTAACACGTTACTTTTCATTTAAGAATAATATTTAAAATATTTTTTTTTATATTAATATATTAAAAACAATTTTAAAACATACAAAAATTAATTTTTAAAAACGTTAACATTTTTGTTGTAATAGCTTTTGCTATTACAAAATTTTTTTTTAAAATAAGTTTTTTAAAAATTATAAGTTTTTTCAAATTCAGTTTTTACGCACATTTAAGATAAAAAAAAAAAAAAAAAACAGATTTAAACAATAAAAACTAGTCAACTTTTAAAATTATAATAATCTAAAAGAAGCTCCAACCATACCGCAGTGCTAAATGGAGCGTAATCTGCTATCTAAGCTGTTTAGAGGTAATTACTATTTTCCTGCAAGGTAATTACATGTACTGGGCCTGGCCTGTGTTTTCTTTTGGAACGGTTTGCAATATTCATTGAAAGGTTTGCGCTGGTCAAAGCGATAAAGGGTTGATCCTGGCTTAAAAACAAATGCCATTTTATTTCAAATAACTTAAGGTAAGTGCTTTATCTGCAAATAGGCTTCAGGCCCAAATAATATATAGTTCAGTGTCCCGTCTGGATTCTAGAAAAGTCAACTGGCTCTATAGTCTATACCTCAAGCAAAGACCATGTTAGTTTTACCAACGTGTTAAATGCCATTTGACTTTCTTTTTTGTTTTTAACCCCCACAAACCATGAATTTTATTATTTTAAGAGTTGGATAACTGGACTAGCCACTCTTTCATGCTTCTCTTGGAAAAATATGCTGTCTTACTACTGCCTTGCTTTCTTCTTCCTAATTTTTCTTGTAATCAATTATGTATTCCATAGGTAACAAAAACTCGCCGCCAAGTCCCTCCTTCTCTCCAATAATAGGCCATCTCCACTTCTCAAGCCACCACTACAACCAAACGCTACAAGACTTTATTGCAGCAATATGGCCCAGTTCTTTCCCTTAAAGTAGGCTGCAGGTCTATGCTTGTTTCCTTAGTTCTCATCAGTGTTGAAGAATGTTTCACATAAGAACGACGTGGTCTTTCAACAGGCCTACTTTCGTAGCCGGAGATCGTTTAACTTACAACTATACCAACTATTATCTTCTCTCCATATGGCCATCTTTGGCGTACCCTAAGGCGCTTCGCGTCCTTGAAATGTTCTCTCAGAAAGGCCCTCAATAAGTTCTCTGCAGTCCGCAAAGAAGAGTTTGCTCCCTTCTCCGCCAATTTGTCTAAAGTCTCCTGTAGTGGCAACAAAAGGTTGATTTGCATTATTTCTTCTCACTCCCAGTTTCAAATGTCGCTATGAGGATGTCTGCTGGTAAGAAATGTATTGAAGAGGAGAATTGCCTGCTCGGATCTGGGCAAGCAGGATCTTTATGGAACTCAAAAAGATATTCCATCCATCTATATCCACGAGTTTGGTGGTAATTTCTTTCCTGTTTTGAAATGGATCAATTACAAGGGTTTTGAGAAGAGTGTTATCAAGGTGCGTGATGCGAGGGATGGATTTTCGCAAGACTTGATAAGATGAGATTCGACAAAAAGAAAACCAGTTCATGTTCAAGTCCTGATGCAGGACCGGAGAAAGACAACTGTGATCGAAACTTTATTGTTCTCTCCAAGAACAAGAACCTGGATTTCCTATACAGATGAATATCATCAAGGGTCTCGTATTGGTAAGCAGTTTTTTGCAGGCAGATTTAGATTGATTGTCTTTCCATGTTTCTGATTTTTGGTTTTGCAATCGACAAAATTATTTCCTGTTTTATCGTTTTGGCGCATTAAGAATTGCATGGAGAAATTTATTGTGAATTATTTTCGTTTCAGCCCTTATTTTTTCAACTGCAAGTGACTAATGTCGCAGAAAAATTACCGAAGCAGATGCTTATGCTGGTGATATTGCTTTTGCTGTAAGAGAGCTGAGGAGGCTGTTTCTTGATGGCTTGTGTATCTTTCTGCCTTTTCTTTCCCCTCACCAATTTGTCGGTCTTCGTTTGGTTTTTATTATGTGCTCTTTTGTAGTTAGATCGCAGACGACGGGCCTATGTGACCCGGTTTTTCAGGTTTAATTCTAGTTAATTCGATTAAGGTTTTCGATGATTAGTTACATATCCAATCGAAACCTAAGTGGGGTTTAATTAAAAAAGAAACGATGAACTTTTTAACTAAAATAATTAATCTGAATTGAACTTTCAATGATTGGTGTATTAAATGATAATCTATTAATTCCAGCTGTTTTTTGAGCCTAGTTATTTACCTTTCAGAAACCGAGCTGTAATCTATTATAATAGAAATGTTATTATCAATATCTTAAAAAATTCCTCATGAAAAAGGATGCCTTATGCTAATTGCAGTATACACAATCTGCCGTCACTTTCCCTCAAATTCTGAATCTCCCCTTGTTCGTGTTAATGGGGGCAAAAAGAAAACGAGCCAGAGTTAGACGTGGCTATATAAGTGTTTCCCAGCTGATCACAATACCTATCAAGTTCTTAAAATATGGACAAGGAAGATGAATGATAGATTTGTTCACATTTTTTATTCAAATTTATAATGGGAGCATCCTGCAGTGTAATGGATGTGTATGTTACTAATGCTTCTGTTCAGAATTGAACCCAAGTATATATCAGCATTTTCCCTGGCTGACTTGAATTTCTTCTTGTT
>NC_133297.1:2441293-2453600 GCF_005239225.2 Populus alba | reverse complement strand
ATTTGGGTGATTTCTCCAACCAGGGTTATACGTTTGTGAGTATGGGTTATGGTTGGGTCTTTGGAAACTGTTTAAAGCATGAGCTTGTTCATGGAGGCATTCTCTAAAAGAAGGCAAAGTTGGACAATCATTTGTTGAGTGTTCCTTGGCTTCACAGATTTGACACACAATGTCTTGAATAGATTTTAATTGACCACTCTTTTTCAATTCAAGTGCTTCGACTTTTCTAGCTAAAGATGCAAACTTGGCTTGGAGGTCATGATCTTCCCTAAGGTTGTGCATACCTCCACTAGATGTATGAGGTTGAGTTTTTACTTGTACCTCATAAGTACCTGTGGTGTCCCAATTTTGAGCATTTTCGGCTAGCAAGTCTAGGTACTCCATTCCTTCATTAGGGTCTTTATCTTCGAAAGTTCCATTGCACATCAATTCAACCATTTGTCTATCTCTAGGTGTTAAACCTTCATAAAAATGTGAAACCAATCTCCATGTTTCAAAACCATGATGAGGGCAAGTATTAAGCAAATCTCGATACCTATCCCAACATTGGTAAAAATGTTTTCTCCTGGTTTTTGAGTGAAAGTGATGATTTGTCTTTTGAAAGAGTTTGTTCTGTGAGATGGAAAAAACTTCTTTAAAAATTGTTGTTGCATTTCATCCCAAGCACAAATAGATCCTGGTCTCAAATTTTGTAGCCATGTTTTAGCTTTATCTTTTAATGAAAAAGGAAAAAGCTTTAATCGAATGGTGTTCATGCTATAATTTGAGTCATTATAGGTATTACAGACCTCCTCAAATTCCCTTAAATGCAAATATGGATTTTTAGTTTAAACCATGAAAAGAAGGTAAAAGTTGAATAATACCTGGCTTAAAATTAAAATGAGATGCATCAGGAGTGAAAACTATGCATGAGGGTGCCCTTGTTCTTGTAGGATTCACGTGGTCTCTAAGTGTTCTCATACGGTTATTCTCATTATTCTCATTATAAAGCGATTGATTATCTTCTTCGGCCATATTTTCTGAAAATGATGAGGATACCCTACAAAGTCGACCACTTAATGTACGTGACCAAACTCTCATGCACGTGTAAAAAGAGAATAAAAGGAAGAAAAGAAAATAGAAGAAAAAGAAACAAAACAAAACAAAGAAAACAAAAGTTAGATAAAATGAAAAGTGAAAAGAGAAAATAAATTAAATATTATAATTTATACAAGAATTTACCTCCCCGGCAACGGCGCCAAAAACTTGACACGACCAAAAGCTTGATGTCTTCTCCCAAGTGCAGGAGTGTCGAAGTAATAAATAACCCGGCAAGACCCGGGGTCGAACCACAGAAAGGTTAATTGTATAAATTATAAATAACAACGCAACAATAACAATAGTAGTACTAGTAATAGTAATAATAATAATAATACTCAGTACGTGGCGTTGTTATACCTGAGAATGATCTAAAAGATCGGGTCACAGGTTTCCAGCCTATATAACTGAGTTTATGAACAGATAATAATAATAATAATAATAATAATAATAATTAATAATAATAACAACAACAACAACAATAATAAAGAAGAGAAGGAAGAAATTAATGAGAACTTTGAGTTGAAAGATTAATGTAAGGATTAAACAACGATAAAAATAAATGTCAAGGTTAGAGGATCCACTAATAGTACTTCAAACAAGTATAGTATAAACTCTTATTACTCAATTGGAAACCACACATAAAGGAGGTTCCAATCAGATTATAAATTGTTAACATGATTACATTAGTTATCTTATTCAAATAAAGCTAATACTTGTAAATGTTGGCAGGCATTCATGATTATAACTTATGTTAACAACAAATCAAGTTCCTTTCATAGCTCAGGTGTCGGTTATACCATACAGTATGGGCTATGAAAGTACCAAGTATTTGTTGTACCAAGTGTTATACAACATAAAATCTAGATTAACCATTTAACAAGCAAAGTATTAAATTGAACAAGATAAACAAATATAAAAGCATGTTAGTATCCAACGTTAAGGTCCATGTTAAGTTTATATTATACTTATTCTTACACCATTAGTACCTTTTCACCTTGACATAATTAACTTAGCTAAACATAATGAAAGAAGAAAACATAGATGAACAAGATAAGAACATAAATGAGAAAGAAGTTAACTAAGTAAAGGAAAGGAAATGAAGTGCATAAACTTGATATTAATGAAAGCAAAACATAAGCAATACAAAGAGAGAAAGCAAGAGCATGATCTTGATCTGGAAACCAAGATGCCTCAATACATGGTAAGTGCCTCCTTTTATAGGCCAAAATTTGGAACTATTGATTTGTTGACTAATTGATGAGTGGGTGGCCATATCTTGACTTGATAACAATCCTTATCTTCTTGTCTGAACAAGACGTCATTGCTAACATCATAATTTGCCCAGAATCCTCAGGAATGTTCTAGGAAATTGTATCAGCTTTCCAACAAAAAAAAAGATGAGGTCATTTGGACTTCTAGAACTCAAGATATGGGTTGAACACTAAATAGTGTCTGGGCTGCAGGACAGCTTCGGACTTCTTCGTTGTTCCTTCAATTTGGACTTCAAAATGACCTTTTTAAATCTTGGGCTCCCATGAAATTTGTAGGCCTTTGTCTTACCTTTCCATCCATATAAAATGGACCTAAATCCGAGATCTAGAGCTCCAAATATGATCCAATTACCGAGCAATGTTCCGGTTTGGACTGCACCGGCATCTCTTTTCTAAGTTTGGCCATCTCTTTGTCCTTTCACTTTCAATGCTTAAACTCATTAATCAATCCTTTTATTTATGTGATAGTCTTGTATTTAAGATGAGCATTTACCATAAATTAAGGTATCTTATAGTATCAAACTTGTTATTATAAAACATGCTTTAGTTAAGGAGTTGTTGATACTTCAAGTGCAAAATGATGATATAAAACCTTGATAAACATGCACTTTTAAGTACTAATCAGCCATACCCGGCCCAAACAGCAAGGCTGGGTCAGAATCGGTCTGGCCCACAAACACATCAGAGCTGGGCCAGAACCAGCCTGGCCCAGCGAAAGAAACCCACTAGTGCTAGGCCAGAACCAACCTGGCCCAACACCAAGAAAACCAACGGGGGGGAATTATTTTTCCCCTCCCCTCCTCCTGCATGCCGGAGGAAAAAGCATACAGTGAAAAAAAATGCAGGGGGAAGAAGACTTTACCTGGCGGGAAGGAGGCGGTGCTGCTGGGCGGACTGCTTCGCTAGTGGTGCTGCGGTGGAGGCCGGTGGCGGTGTCGTGGTTCACGGACGGCGACTCCTAGCAGCGGTGCCATTGTTTCAAGCAGCGGAGGGAGAGGTTACTACTCTTCCTTTCTCCTCCGTGTGCTTTCCTCTTCTTCTTCTTTTCGGTGGTTTCCCTTTATCCTCCCAGTTTGTTTTTATGTTTTCTACCTCGTTTCAAACTTTTCCTCCCTCTCAATTTTGGGTTTACTATTGGTTCTCTCTTGTTCGGTCCTTTCTCTCTCCTTTCGGTTCGCTTTTTTTGTTTTCGGTTTGTTCACTCCTCTATTCGGTTCGTCGTCTCCTCTCTCCGTGTGCTGGCGTTAAGTCTCTATTTATAGGGGGCAAGGGAGCGGGGCCTCTTCATTACTGTGCATGGGGAGCAGGGCAACGTCGGGTTGGTTGGTGGGTGCGGCGCCCCTGACTTCTCATCATCAAGGTGATTGGGGTTTTGAGACTTCTGTAGGGCACGTAGATCGCAGGAATTAATGAAGAAAGAGGAAGAAAAACAAATGCTTTCTCTTCCCCTGTTGCACGTCTAGGGGAAGAAGAAAGAGGAACAATGTCGTTCAAAACGACACCGTTCTGTCCTCTCTTTTTTTTTTCCAACATGAAACGGCGTCGTTTTGGACAAAACTCGTCGTTTCATTTAAATATGGCGCCAACACGTCAACTTCCAAATCAGTCCTTAATTATCTTTTGTTCATTTCAATTGCATCCTTTCCAATTTCCGTCTCCGTCCCTATAGGTGGCCACGTTTTCACTTCAGTCCTTGGCCTCTTATTTATGCAATTGGACCCTCAATTGATCCATAAACTTTCAATTTCTTCAATTTGGCCCCTGATTTTGTTAATTACAGCCCCTATATTTACGCGTTTGTTTCAATTTGGTCCTTGGTTTCGGATTTTCTCAATTAAGTCCCTAATTAGCTATTAAACTTCAATATTTATGCAATTAAGCCCCTGATTTGACCAAATCAACTCTTAAAAATTATAATTTGACCCCAGAACTTTAATTTCTTTCAATTAAAGCCCACATTAACTTAAAAATCCATTTTTCTTGCAATCAAACCCTCTATAAATTCAATTAAACCTTCAATAAAATTCCAATTAAGTCCATAAACATCCAAATTTGGACTTTTCTCCTCAAAATTCAAATTTTCTTTTCCAACAGGGCTCTCATCATTCAAGAATATACTGTCAAAAATTCAATCTTTGTATTTTTAACCTCCTTAACCAATTTTCTGACCATTTTTTGAGCACTCCCACCTCTTATTTATTTTTTCTAATTTCTTTCGGCTATATATTTATTTATTTATTATTAGTAGTAGTATTATTTATTTTATTTTATTATTTTTTGTTATTATTATATTTTTTTTATTTTTATTTTTGTGTGGGGACCTAAAAATGGGTTACAACACTTATGATGCAAGTTCATATTGTCAATTGGTCTCCTCTCTTCATGGTCTTGGGGCACTTTCTAGTCTCTCCTCTGCTTCACCCTCCCTGGCCAGCACTCCTGCATCTTCAATCTCTACTTCCAGCCCCTCCTCTGCTGACAGTCTTGTGCTTGAGGCTGCTTCTTTATCATCCTCTCCTGCTAGTCTGCAAAACTTATGGTTGATTTGTCTTCTTATCAGTTGCCACAGGTCTCCTCACTACAACCGTCTTCCCCTGCGTCTCCACCAGCACACAGCAGACATCCTATGACTCTTAGACCGCGGCAGTTGAAGACAGCTAATCTGGTTGCTTTCGCTGTCGCTACTTCTACCTCTACACAGGTACTGTATTCTCCCTCTTCTGAGCCTTTTGCATTCTCTGATGCTAACTGGTGTCGCACCCCAAAAAAAAATAATCAGCGCGCGGCAATCGGCTGGCGATTTTTCTCGTTGTTGCGTTTGCTTTGAATTCATTCGTGGGAGTCGCCACCTAGTAATTTATTGAGGGCTACTAGGAAACCTGATGTACTGGTCTTGTCAGAGATCATGGGTAAGGGACTGGTTGTGGTTAGGGAAGGTATTAGCACCCCTAACACACCCTACCTGAGGTAAGCTGCTTCGTGTTCTGATGTGATTTGAAAATTTAAAATATTAATTAAATTCTTAGGCTTGAATAAATCAGTTATTAAATCCCCGAATATATGTAGAAACTTGTCCTCATATTTTCATGGAAAATACAACTTGATTTTATTTGTCCTTGAGATATTTAACCATATTTAAATTATCAATTAAATCTTTTTATCTTTTTTTTTTTATTTTTATAATTCAATAACATAAATAAAAAATACAAACACACACATTCACATTTCACTATTTTTGCTTCTTTTCTTTTCTTTTCTTTTTCTTTTTCTTTTCTCTTTCCTCCACAATACAAATACAAATACAAATACAAACTCAAAACAAATAAATAAAAATTACATTAAAATTACAATAACAACCCTAAAACAATTTGGAAATCACCGGAACACCTTATGCACCACTGAAACAGTGCTGGGAGCATCTTCTGGGCAGCTGAACGGTGGTGGCGCGTCGGCTCCACGCGCCGCCACCACTAGCGGCGCGTGGGATCACGCGCCGCCGGAAAAACAACAACGCAGCAGGGGGATCTTCCCTTCTTCCTCGCCGGCGATGAATACTGCTTCTACCTGCAACAAGAAACGCAAAAAGGGCCACAAACAGTTGATTTTAGATTTTTATTTCCTTTGTTTTTTGAAATCTGCTTCGGCTTTTATCTCTTTTGCAGATCTGCTCCGGTTCTGTCTTCTTCCTTCTTCGTGGTCCGTTCTTTCCTTCTTCAATCGGTGGCAGGTCTGGCGGCGACGACGAAGGGCTGGAGGCTGGAGCTTCTACGGTGGGAGGCCGAAGGTGGGAAGATCTGTGGTGTGAAAAGGGGCGGTCTGGCCGTTGGTTTCAGTGGTGTCAAGGAAGCTGGAGTGGGCCGACTGATCTGACTCCTTGGGCGCCACCGTGCTCGGCTGCTGCTGGAAGAAGATGGCGTTTCCGTACTGGGAGGGGCCGTTGCTGCTGGAAGAAGGAGCTGGGTCTGCTGGATCGGGGCTGTTGTGAGGCAGATCGGAGGAAGAGAGGGAGTTGTGGTCGGGTTTTGTGAGGGGAGAGGGACGGTGACCTGTGCAAGGGCTGAGGAAAAAGATGAAGATGGAATCAGTGGGGGATGAATGAACGACCTGTTCGCCGAGGAAGAAGAAGTTTCGACCGGCAATGGAGAGAAAATCAAAACCGGGGGGTGCTGTTTGGTTTGCTTTTGGCCGAGAGGAGGACCAATGAACGGAGGGAAGGAAAGGGGAAACCGGAACCGGCTGTGAGAGAGGACGAGTATTTTTTTTGTTAGTCTCAAAAATTTCAATGGGGGCCGGCGGTTGTAGAAAAGGAGGGGGAGATGGCTGCCGTTTGGCTTGTGTTTGTGGCCGGCGGCTGTAGAAGAAAAAAAAATTCAAACCAGTTGGGGGGCTCCTCTTGGTAGAGATAGGTTTAGGGTTTTTTTTTTTGTGTTGTCTTTCCCTTCAAAATATCAAAATTGCCCCCCCTTGTAAGTGTTGGAAACCAGTATTTATAGGCAAAAAATATTGCCAAGTTTTCAAAATTGGTCCCTTAACTTTCTTTTTTTGTAAAATTTGATTTTTCTTGTTTTTTTTGTATTTTTTTGAAAACGAGCAATATCAACGTCGACTCAATGAGGAAAATCAATGATTTTAAAAACGACGCGTGAAAAGTCGAACGCGTTTGAAAATCTTTTGAAAAATTAAATTCTTTTTAGACGACGTTGAAAATGCTAAAATGACGAAAATATATTAAAAAAAACATATTTTTTGGATTTTCTTTGTTTTTCTCTATTTTTGATTTTTTGAAAATATATAAAAAACATGGGTCAAAAATTGGGTAACAACAGATGCCCCTCTTTTACAATGCTTACGAAGCGAAAATCCTCAAAATTTTGCATAGTAAGCTTTGTAAAGAAAACAAAAGGAAAATGATTTCATTATCTTGGGCAACGTGCCTACACATACTCACTCTAGTCTATTTTCACGGGCGACCGACCCACACTCTCCCAATAGTCTATTTTCACGGGCGACCTGCCCACACATTGGGTTTACCTGAGATCCCATCTGGCGACCTCATTCAACTGGAACGAAAATATTGCGTAACTCGGTTAACCTGAAATCCCGTCTGGCGATTCCCTTTAACCAAAGCTACATGAGATCCCATCTGGCGACCTCATTCAACTGGAACTAAACTGTGTAACTCGGTTAACCTGAAATCTCATCTGGCGATTCCCTTTAACCAAAGCTACATGAGATCCCATCTGGCGACCTCATTTAACCAAAACAAAAGAATGTGTAAAAAATGGTCTCATTGTACGGGTGACGAACCCTAGAAAAAAGCTGGTCTCATTGTACGGGTGACGAACCCTAGAAAAAAAAGCTGGTCTCATTGTACGGGTGACGAACCCTGGTGCTGGTCTCATTGTACGGGTGACGAACCCTGGTGCTGGTCTCATTGTACGGGTGACGAACCCTAGTGCTGCTGGTCTCATTGTACGGGTGACGAACCCTAGACAAGTGCTGGTCTCATTGTACGGGTGACGAACCCTAGAAAAATGGTGGTCTCATTATACGGGTGACGAACCCTAGAAAAATGGTGGTCTCATTGTACGGGTGACGAACCCTAAAAAATGCTGGTCTCATTGTACGGGTGACGAACCCTAGAAAAATGCTGGTCTCATTGTACGGGTGACGAACCCTAGAAAAATGTTGTGAAGTGCGGTCTCATTGTAATGGGTGACCTACCCACGTGGAAAAAATATGAAGTGTGGTCTCATTGTAATGGGTGACCTACCCAGATAGAAAGAATGTGAGGTGTGGTCTCATTGTAATGGGCGACCTACCCAAAAAATGGAAAAATATGAAGTGTGGTCTCATTGTAATGGGTGACCTACCCAGATGGAAAAAAAATATGATGAAGTGGTCTCGTTGTGATGGGCGACCTACCCAAATAGAAAGAATATGAAATGCAGTCTCATTGTAATGGGTGACCTACCCAGATGGAAAAAATGTGATATGACAAGTGTGAAAAATAGGACTTACCTGGCGAAGTCCTGAGGGGATGACAGAAGAAGGGCTGGAAAACTTGGTGCTTCCTGATAAGTCCCGATCGTAGGATTTGAAAACTCGGTGTTTCCTGACTGCAAGGGTTGAAAACTCGAGGCTTCCCGATTGCAAGGTTGATCTTTTCATTTCTTTGGGATTTTCCTAATGTTAGGGTTCATCCCATCATCCTTTTATTCCATGATCAAAACCGATTCTTTATTATCATCACCACCATGCTTCTTTCTTTTTCCAATATCTTGCTGGACCTCCTTAAGGATTTTCCTGTAACAATTCAAAAATATGTGCAAAATTTTTTTTTAGATTAGATGACATGCATGCATCCTTACCTGTTTTGAAATATAGGTCCCCCCCTCCTTGATGCTCCATCATCATAGGGTGCCCTTGTTTATATCCAAAGCTTTCTTTGTTCTTCCGAGGCATTGACTCATTCATGTACTGCCCATCCACTCAGCTGTAAATGCAATGCCCATCCCGGGCTGTCTTCGACAATTACTGCTTGCATTGTTCATCAAGCTTGACCCTGCCCCCAAGTGTGGTACTGCTTGATTCATCATGAAGGATTTTCTCTCCTGGCTTCTTCTGAGAATTATCCTCTGATTGATTGTGTGCATCATGCCAATACCCAATCAAGATTGTTAATCAGTCATGAACTTGACTCTAGTTGAAACAATACTCTTCAAGTACATGTTATCATCAGCCTTCTTGGAAATCATCCAGTCGTCCAGACATGCATCTCATAACTTGCAGTAAAAAGGCTCATGGTTGTATGCTCAGTGCTCTTCTCATAGACTCCTTTCAACTCTTCTAATCAGATTGTGAAAAGAAATGTCTCGGCCTCATCAATGATGCTACTTCTATCACCCATACTCATGCGGTGAAGTGCTCATCTGGCTTCAAAACAAATTGTCCCACATAGTCAGTCTTCGGGGTGGGTGCCTTTCTGACATTCATTCAATGCAGTTGCGTGGTAACGTCTGTCGATAACCATGTTTCAAAGGATGACAATATGAGATTGTCCTTCAAGTGCATCATTGTTCCACAGTCAGTCTTGGTGGTGTGCATATGTTCGATGTTCATTCAAATGCACTCATCCGATAACATCTGTCAGGAGTCATAGCCATGTTTCAGAGGGTGACCCAAGATGAAGATATGAAAATATCCTTCAAGTGTAGTGTTGCTCATCAATTGCTGCTGAAGTTCACTAAATCATGGATTGTCTTTGAACAACATTGCCCCTAGTTGATCTGAACATGCTCATTCTTCTGTTTACAACCAAATGGCTTTTGTGAATGCCAGGAATGACTTTGATGGACTTTGATGACTCATCATGTGATTCTTTCTTTGCCCCAGTTGATCTGGATTACTGTTTGTTTTCCTTCTTAAGGTCCACTGTATTGCCCCAGCTGCTCAACTTTTCAAGGAGTGTCGAGGACTTCAATGTCATTTCTATCAACGATTTTGCATACTCAATCAATGTTCTTCTGTGTTTGATAATCTTCCTTGTTCTGGAATCAACTCTCATATTTCAAAGATCATGTCTATTCAAAGTCTAGTTTGTTGAAATGAAATCAGAGATGTCCTTTTTTGGAAATCTTTTGAAAATCAAGCTTTTTGATCAAAGACCCCACACCCGTTATTCGAAATACACAGTCCTTTGATTGTCTTGTATTTTGAAAACAGAAATCGACCCGTTGTAGGATTAAAATGGCTTTTTCCATGGTTCTTTGTATCAATTTGAATCCTTGATATTGGGTATATCATTTGATGGTCTGTGATGAGGTGACATTTTTTGTGAATTTCAAAAACAAGATGCTCAGGCTTTATCAAGAAAAGTTGTTTCTTTTCTTAGCATTTATTTTATCAGCATGCATAATAACCAGTAGTTTAATTCATGAAGCCACGACTCTTATGGAAAAACTCTTCAAGTTTTGAGAGCGCCATTTATCGGTTCAAATTTCTTGCTTGATTAAAAAGGGCTTTTAAAAGCACGTAATGCAGGCTATGGTTCATGGCTATGAAAGAAAGGAATTTCACAGGCTCAACAGGTGTTTGAGGGTTTCAAAGACCTAGGATCAACATCAACTATTCATCAACTCTTTTCTATTGTTGTCTTTGTAGAGGAAACGACATATAACCCTTGTTAACCTCAAAGTTTAGACTTTTTCTTAACATAAGTCATAATGCAAATCCACATTTCCTTGATGAATAACCAACCTTAATCATCTGATAACATCAGAGGCTTTATAATGGACACCAAAAGTCACGTTTATAGCTTAGTCTTTTTTCTGGTATTGACTTTTGTTGTGCCTTTCCTTGATTGAAATTTCTTTTGCTCTTCATAGACTTGATAGGCGTTCTCCTTCCTTTACCTTTGACTTGTATTTAAGTGAAGGCAATTTCAACTTCCCTTTTTTTTTCGTTCTCTTTTTTTTTTTTCTCATAGCCTTCCTCAAAACTTTCTTATATGCCCCAGTCTATGTGTCTTCTTCTAGCTCTCTCTCAATCATTAGACTTTTGTTCTAAGCCTTCCCCTTTATCCATTAATTGCATCAATGTCTTCAAAATATCTCTCGTTTGCCCCCAGTGTGAGGCGTGATCCTAGTCAGGGTTTCTTTTGAAAGAAAATATTTCACCAGGCTCAAAATGGGACTACAAGGGATATAATTTTTAGAAAGTGAAGGGATATCAAAGATGGCCTTTTCTCATTTCAAGCAAGGTCAGTTAAAACCGATAAATTTTGACCTCATCCAGTGTAATGATTGGGACTTGTAAGAATCATGATTCACGAGTCCATAACTACCGAATCCACTACATGTCATTATGCATACTGTTAAAACATAGCTATATGATGTGTGGTTCAGTTTCAGGAGGTATGAGTTCAAAATTGGTTTAGTCACCTCATGTCATTTCAACAAGCATCAAGTCATTTTTGTAATCAAAACACTTTTAATCTTTCGGATTGATTAACCTTTATCGCATGTTGGAGTTTGATCAAAATATTTTGTCAGAATAAAATGCTAAACATCTGTTGATTTCAAAACAACAAAGAGACAAAAGCAAAGCATGTTTCGTTGAAGGATGAGATGTGATCCCAAAACAAAATGCAGAATTCCATAACAATATGATTGACTGTTCATCACCATTCTCGAATAAGCTTTTCTGGCAATATCTGTGTTTTGCAAAACATTCTCGATCACATGTGATTCTGAAGTTGTTTGGGGAACAATATAGCCAATGACACCCTTCTTCACCGACTCCACTTGTCTCTTGCTCACCAACTTTCAGACTCAATTCTTGCAATTCTTGAAACTGTTCACTTGAAATGTTTGAGGACCCCACCATGACATCACATCTCTTTTCTGGATTATACCAACTAGAAATTGGTGGTTGCATGGGATTTGTCGGAGTCAAGCAAAATTCTGGAATCTGGCAGATGCTGGTCGACAAACTTAAACGGCAGAGGAATGTCCCATCTTGGCAAATACATTTGAGCAATTGATGCTACCGTGAGACCTGGCTATTACCCACAATTAAGGGTTCACACACCGTCGAAAGTCATCTCTTTGATTCACCTCTCTCATATTGTGTCGCACGTGTGCGCGTCGCGGCGAAAAAACTATATGTTTTGTTTCCATTTTCTTATCTACAATGTAAAGCTATCTATATCTATGGGGATACAAGAAAATATTGTCTTTTATGGGTGGAAAATGGAAAGGGAGTCGCTCACCAAAACTAGTATTTGGTTACTAGGAACCCTAACTGCGTCTCAAAGATCGGGTACGGGGTACTGGTTGCGTAAAGGGAAGGTATTAAGCATCCAAATACGCCCTACCTAAGGTAAGCTGCATTGTTTTATTTCTGATAAAATCTAAGTATTTTCATGTTTTCTAGTTGTTGGTCTGTCTATGGTT